>NC_090725.1:270304969-270317469 GCF_036898095.1 Palaemon carinicauda
GGAACCAAAAGGCTCTGGCTTCTGATTGATTAAATATAAACATTGGTATATTGATTTTCTAATACCGAATACCATACTTAAGAGAGAGCTTTGCAATTCTGTGTAAATTAATTTAATATACTTGCAACCCGATTTTAATATCTATTGTATAGATAATAAATTCTTTTAATGATTTTTTTTATTTTCTTCATTAACGTATGCATAAAAAACAACTCCAACTGTTGCTAATAAATGTATGCATATATTTTTTTGTGTATATAAGGAGTAGATAAATAGCAGTATATTTTTCCGATCTCAATTTTAATTCTTAAATCAAACGCGTTTTTTTTTTTTTTTTTTTTTAAAAAGGGGTTATAAGAGCTAGATGTCTAGGGTAAAAAGACAGAGCCCAAGATCTTGCAAAAATAAAAACGAAAAAAGGCCAGGGGTGCATATCTCCGTTGAACTCAGATTATTTTTGCAAAGAAATGAAGAAAACGTATAATAAAATTCTAAGACTAAGATTAAAAGACCCATTAGCATGATGTTGAGAGAGAGAGAGAGAGAGAGAGAGAGAGAGAGAGAGAGAGAGAGAGAGAGAGAGAGAGAGAGAGAGAGAGAAGCATTAATTATGTTATCCAATATTAATACAAATAACACAAGATCGTTCAAATAGCGCTATATTGAAAAAAAAATCCTAAATATCACATTGAAATTTATATGCAGCAGGTTGACCAAGGTACCAGCCACTCGTTGAGATACTACATCTAAAGAATTATTAGGTTCTTTGACTGGCCAAATAGTAATGGTTGGATCACTCTCTGGTTACGGGTCATTTTTTCCTTTGCCTACATATACTCCAAATAATCTGGCCTATTCTTTACACATTCTCATCTCTCCTCGTACACCTGACTATGATATATCCAAAAAATTCTTCACTTAAGGGGCTAGTTACTGCACTGCAATTGTTAAGTTGCTTATTTTCACTTGTAAAAGTAGAAAAAAAAAACCTCTTTGCTATGGTAAGTAGTTATTCTAGGAGAAAGACACTCCAGAATCAAATCACTGTTCTCTATCATGGGTAGTGCCATAGCCTCTGTACCATGGTCTTCCACTGTCTTGAGTAATAGTTCTCTTGCTTGAGGGTACACTCGGGCACACTATTCTATCTGTTTCCTTTTTTCCTTTCCTCATTAGGTTATTTTCACTGTTTGGCCCCCTTGTGATTTTAGCATTCTGTTTTTCCAACTAGGGTTGTAGTTTAGCTAATAATAATAATAATAATAATAATAAAAATAATAATAATAATAATAATAATAATATAAGATATATGACGTCTTCTTTATTTATCCATATTTAAAGTGAATGACAAAATTCTTTCTTTCACAAATTTACAACATATATAATAACGATTCCGTAAAAACTAAACATTTATAAAAACTTTCACTGACAATACTATATATATATATATATATATATATATATATATACTGTATAATTCATTTATATATATACATATATATATATACACACATATACATATACATACAGTATATATATGGTATATATAATTTACATATGTATATATATACATGTATATACACACTCATATATATATACATACACACACACACATATATATATATATATATATACATATATGTGTGTGGCGTATGCGTATATATGTAACATGTCTGTGTATAAGAGCGTGCACTTATGATAATGAATTTTGAATATGAATGAAACACACGAGAGAGAGAGAGAGAGAGAGAGAGAGAGAGAGAGAGAGAGAGAGAGAGAATGTGTCAAATTTGATAGTTCAATCATACAATAAAATTAACTATTTGAAATAAATGCCAAAGGCGTAAATCATATAATCATGACCTCATCCACATAGATAATGACTGATTGTCCATAAATGACTACTAATAGTCATTGATGATGAAACATTTATAAGAAATTTCATTAGGGAATCTCATACATACACGCATATATCTATCTATCTCTCTCTCTATCTATCTATCTATATACATATATATATATATATATATATATATACATATATATATATATATATATTCATTTATATATACATCGTAATTACATAAGAACATGGTTAAATACAAGTAGAATATACTGAAATTATAATTGGTCTAGGACTCTAGAAGATATGTCTGTAATTAACTACAAGTACCACAAGGACAGCAAAGATCGCTAATAAATTTGAGGCCAATCTATTATTTAATTCTGTTTTTACTGTCTACAAGACAAAAGTCTCCTGTAGGTGATAAGAACAGTCAGTGCACCTTCGGCGATGCTCTAAAAAGGCATTACTTAAGTGCAAAATGGCTTAATAGGCCTGAACTCCTGACTATATAATCCGAATCCATATAAACGATCCGAAATAGAAAGTGATCTCTCAATGCAACATACGGCAAGATCAGGAAATCTCCCCAAAATGTCAAATAATGGTTAGTAATGTATGGCCAATACGATGAGGACATATACAAATTCCCGTGGTTAAAGTACTGTAATTTCTTGCTACTTACTACACTTCAGTGTTTCTGCCCCAAACTTGATTACCTTGATACAAACGAAAAGTCCCTATATGGAACTGTACATTGTCTAAGAATTCAATCTGCTGTTTCGTTTCACAAATATTAACATTTTCAGGAAACAAATTGCGCTTCCTCGCCATTGGTGCAAAAATAACCACTGTAAAATCTTCAATACTAACGCAAAATCTGTGAAGAATTGTCCAGTGACTTGCATAACACATCATAACCGCCAGCGCTCAATTCAGAGCTATTGGTAAGAATGAATCTAATACGTTCTTTGAAATCTAGTCTCTTATTTCCTTCTCGGATTTCATCCTCATTACCACGGTAAAATATTACATGTAATATTAAACTATATATGATAACTAAAAAGGTGTGGTAGGATTATGATATACTCATAGTGTTTAAAATCTTAACTCTACTCTACATGGCTTGACAACCTAAGAATATTTTCAAAAGAATCTTTAAATCAATAGCAAGATGAACGGCACAGAGATGAAACAAATCTTAAGTTTGCAGGTTTTTAGGTGTGACAGAAGAATAAATAACACACTCAGCATATGAAAGATTTGAAATAAAAAGAGATTCACGAAACTTCAATACTGGATGTTTGTAACTAAACAAGTATTGCGAGACATGAATTCCAGAACATGCAAAGATTCTAGGCACTTATTTTCAATATGGTCTTGATAGGGACTCCATACGAGTTTCCTGTAAAACATCAAGCCTAGAATAACTAGTTTTCTTCAGTTTACTCCTCGTATAGAGAAAAATTGCATAACTTTATTCTCGTTCATCAACTCAACTCACTATTTCATTCATTACTAATATGCCCTTCATTTCTGCTACAGCACTGTTCAGGATTCGTCAAAGGATATTGCCAAGTCATCTACAAAAAGCATACTTAAAACCTATCAATGAATAAATTCATGGCATTTCGAATAATTCTTCTTCCTGGCATCTCTTTTCAGTTAAAGTAACACCTACGTTAACTTGGAAATACATGTAAAAATGCTTTGATAAAGACAAGCTTTTCTCTTTGTAGACAATAGTCATGCAAAGTCTCAAGAATTTCATATCTCCAAGAACTATAGTTCCAGTATACATCAGATGGTCTTTACTCCCAATTTCCAAAGCCTATTTCTTTACATAATTGCCTCAATTACTATTTGAAACTGTTAAAGTAAGGTATATCAAAATTGAATATTCCCCTAATTTTATTAGTCTTTATTACCGAGAAAAAGATACAAAAATATTTCGTTTGGTTTTGAAAGAGATTCCTGGAATAGAGCTTATTGCTTTTCCATTTTCATATTATTAGGAAGACGATTCATACTCAACATATTTTAAATGTAATGTAAACATATGAATTTTAAGTATACGTTTAGAATAGTGTTAATTCCGTTTCAGTAGAGAATTTTGCATATAACTGGGTTCCAGTGTTCTAGCGATATTGATGCTGGACTTTACTTTCAAATTTTTTTAATAATATACGCTATATTCCTTTTTCAAATGTACATTCTTTGTAATATTTAGAGTATAGGATGTAAAGATGACTTAAATATTTACTTATACAATTAGGTTTGTATCATTCCTATGATTTTCTTGGGTGTATTTGCTCCACGAATTTCATGATTAATGAATACTACTTGATTCGAGGTTATATAAAGTTCTTGCTCTCGAAGTTGCGCACTGTATTATAAGCGTTGATTTGGTTCATATAAATTCCGGTGAGGCTTTGTATAGCAGCAAATCTCAAGTCAACACCCACCTTGTACCTATATTTTAAATGTTGAACAGGCTTACATAAGTCCTTTTATAGTTTATATATCAAATATCTGTTTTAATGTTGTTAAAGTATCTTATTTTATTTTCTCATTACTTCTCATGTCGTTTATTTATTTCCTTTATTCCTTTGCTCACTGGGCTATTCTTCCCCATTGGAGCCTTTGGTCTTATAGCATCTTGCTTTTCCAACTAGGGTTGTAGCTTAGCTAGTAATACTTGTGATCCCTTCAGTGACCTTCAATAAGAAAAGAAAGTTAATCATGTACCTGCGCTCGCCGGAAGTACATATTGCTATATCAGAAAGGAATGTTGAATATGCAATCTTTTAAAGCATTACAATTAAGTACTAAAATATGCTTCATATTTTCATTGGTACAAAGGGATTTTCCTTTAATCCCTGAAAAATAGAAGGTCATTGTGCTACAGCTAGTTATGAATCTTACAGGACACATAATGTTATAGAGACAATAAAAGCAGGCTAAAGATTTTTTCCCTAACGAGACAAAAAAATTGTCATTAAGACTACAACAACGTAAGAGCAATGATAATAGTTCAAGATTGCTCAAGAAAATAAGTTGAATAAACCCGAACCATTCTTATCATAAATTACTTAACATATCATCTATGAAATGTAACTACCAAACTCCCTTATGATAAAAAACTGTCGACTAGGAAATAGTTTGATTTTATCCAGAACTCTTGAATGAAAACCTAAAATCTCGATGAAAACACTTTTTCGTGATACTAAACTCTTGATTCAACATATTTTAAAGGTTAAAAGGCCTCTTATGAATGACAGAGGCAAGGGATCAGTGACATTGCCCTAGCAAACAAGACAGTGCCCCAGAGACTAAATATATATGCATATGATGAGCGCCCAAGACCCCTCTCAATCCAAACTAGGACCAGAGAGGGCCTGGCAATGGCTGCTGATGACTCAGCGAGTAGACCCATAGGGTCCTCAAAACACCACATCCTTAGCTCAAAAGAATGGTGGGGTTGCAGCCACTAAAGGAACTAACGAGTTTAAGCGGGACTCGAACCCCAGTCCAGCGATCACCAGGCAGGGACGTTACCAATAGGCCACCTCAACCCTTAGAATCGAAAGTCTCCACTGTTAACCGTTCGACTTGATCCACAATAAAATGAGAAATGGTTTGAATTGGTCGAAAATTTAAGTAAAAAGTTTACCTTTACATAGAACTAAAAATAATTTGACTTAACTAATAATGGATTTGCTTGATCTAAACCTACCAGTTGACTTGATTTAGAATACCTTGAGATGACGAATAATCCTCGACTGAAAAAAATTTAGAACTTTCAACAGGAGAAAGTTTGACTTAATCCAGATCCTTCAAATGAATAGTTTGAATCATGGAAACCTTAAAGAACTCGGTTTGGATTGATCCGAGAAGCACAATGGAAAAACTTCAACCTGATCATGAATTCCAGTTTGAAGACATTTTGACTTAAGCAAGAATTCTCAAATGAAAAAAAAAAAAATTTTGACTACATCCAAAATTCTAGATTAGAAACGATTTGAAGTTTGGAAAAAAAATCTTTCAAATGAAACCAGTTTGGCCTGATCCATACATAAACCTTGTTGACAATATTCTAACTTGATCCAGAACTCTAATATGTAAACACATTAACTTGATCAAGAAATCTTGAGTGAATACAACTCAATTTGATCTAGAATTATCAAAGAAAAATAGTTAAAATTGACACCAGAACTCTTCGTTTACGACATTGGCAGATAAAAGTCTGACTTGATCTAAAACTAATTGCAAAAAGGTTGAATTAATCCCGAACTCCACTGCTGAAGACAGATTTTCTTAATTCAGAACTCTTGACAAATAAAGGATTTATTTGATACAAAAATTGCTAGAAAAATATTCTACTTATACTAATTCTCTTGATTAAAAATAGTAGCAAATGAATCAGAAATATCAACTAAAATCAGATCAACTAAAATTAAAATGCTCGACTGGAAACTGACTTTACCCAATACTCCTAATTGACAAATTTTGATTTAATCCTAAATGTTGACCAAGAAAGTTTAAATCTATTGAAAACTACCGACTGAAAAATTTTACCCTTCAATTTTACCTTCAATTAAAATATTTTACTTGATTTAATATTCTTGAGTGAAAAATCATTGGACTCGATCTAGAATCCTCGACTGAGCACAGTTTGAATTGAGCTTAAATAGTTTAATTATAATATTTTCATCATATTTATAACTTAATAAAGAAGATTTTGAACGATTTTGAAATACCAATTGAATAGAGAGGGACCTGAATAAAAACTGTAAACCAAAAACCGTTTGACTTTGTCTGATCCGCCTGACTGGAAACAATTTTACGTTCATCCGGGACTAGCTCCTGTACACAACTTCGGTAAGAACTTTTCAATATTTAATAAAAAAAAAAAACCTTAACTGCATACAGTTTCACTTGATTTAAAAATATTCACTAAAACAATCTGACTTGATCCAAAACTAATGACTACGCCTAGATTTTAGATCCAAAGCTCTTGACTAAAAAGTGTAATTTGAATCGAAACTCCAGTTCAAGACAGTTTGGCTTGTGTCAGAACTTATTATCAAAATTAATTTGACTTAATAAAGAGCTGGTGACTGAAGCTAATTTAGTTTATACTAGAACTCTCGATTGAAGAAAGTTCCATTTCAAACAGAATTCTTTATGATATATGATTAGACCCGAAGCAAATTTTCTACTGAAAACAATATAGATCTCTTGACCAGGTAAAATGTTTATCTAAATCTAGGAATTTGAATGAAAAAGTTTGATGTGGTTCAAAACTTTTTACTGAAATCACTTCGATTTCTTCGGAAACTTGCAATATTAGAAGATCTGATACGACCTAGAGTGAATTCAAAATAATTAATCTAACAAGTCCAAACTACTCATTTGTGGACAACTTGGTTTAATTCTAAACTCTTTGACTTGATCCACAACTTTTAGTTGAAGACAACCTTATTTCATCCATTTTTTTCATATTGTATTTATCCAGAACTCGTTGAAAAGAGTCAACTTGATTTACAACTGTTGTCCGAATACACAATTTAAATCCGAGCAACCAATTCAAAATACCTTGACTTTATACAAATCTCTCGAGTGAAAACTTTGCTTTTAACACAGAGTTCTTATTTGAAAACAGTTCAATTTTATCCAAAACTCTTGATTGAAGAGAATTTAATCTAATCAAGAAATAAAGATGAAACCCAGTTTGACTTGGTTCTAAAGTCTCAGTTGAGAACAATTTGACTCGATCGAGAACTGTCAGTTGAAGACATTCCGATATGATCCTGAATTATGAGAGGAAAAAATAGTTAATTTAGTCCAGAACTGGGAAAAATAGTTTGCCTTGCTTTATAAATTTCAGTTGAAAATAGTTTATCTTGAAATATAACTGATTAATGAAAATTTTTTGGCTTTGTCCAAAACCCTTCAGTGAATACTTTGACTTGATCCACAACTCGCATAAAGGACAGAGTAGCTGGATCCAGAACTTTCAAGTAACACTAAATTGTCTTGAATAAGAACTGTAATAAAATCAGTTTACTTGAATCAGTACTGCAAGTAATAACAGTTTACATTTATCCAACTTCTAAAAGAAAACTATTTAACTATATACAGAACCCCGATTAATTAAGAGAGTTTGACTTGATCCAGAACTTTCAGTTCTAGATAGTTGGTGTACCTTCACAGGTTTCAATGAAAAATATTCTAATGGACTTTCCACCCCCCCCCCCCCCCACCCGCGACTGAAAATAATTCAAATTTTTTTGGAAATGGGGAATAAAAACAATTGTATATATTCTGGAAAAGACTATGCTATCATTTCAGTCTGAAAATATTAACAAAGTTTGCGCCCGAGGACTTCGCTATTTCAGATGTGGCAAAGATGACTATACTCTGATCTCCAGCTAATATTGGTGAATCGAGATAAAAAAGAGAAACAAACTTAAAAACTCGCGATGTGTATGAATTTCAATGGAATTTTGTCTGATCTTTCTTAGTGAGAATGATTTCAATTTCTGTTTAACCTTGACTAGTTCACACAAGTGACTCAATTTGTAAGAAAAAAAAAAAGATCGATATAAACTTCCAAGATCTTGGATTACAATAATTCTATGATTAATCTACTCTGACGTTTGCTTAAACTTGACTGTTCACTAGAAAATACTGGAAAATAGTATAAGAAAACAAGATGATACTTATGTAAGACAGGAACAATTCGTCAGTTGTCTTTCATCGGTATGAACCTCTTATTTTAGTTCTGTTCTTAGAAAAGGTTCATAAAATTCATTATCACTCGAATCACGACTTCAAGGTTATGGTACTGCCCCCTTTTCGGGTCAGTTTTAAGTGGAATTAAAACAAAATCTCCCAATTTCTTGTACTTACATATGAAATTAGATGGGTTTCTTCAATATGAAGAAATAACATATCTAACAAAAACGCTTGCACTATATTTACTCGAGTAACAATAAAATTTTCTCAGCTTTTTCAATTGCATATATGTTCGAATTATAAATGAAAGTCCAATGCCCGGAACCATGACAGAGCAATGCGGGTCAAAATAGGTAATGTCGGCGGGGTATTTTCTTGCGCTGGAAATGACCGATGCTTGGATAATACATTCATGAGTTGGTGTAAATTCAAGATGCCCGTCACCTATGGGATCTCGGAGGATCCTTGGATATATCATGCCTTACTTTTTCCTTCGCTCTCGCATTTACTTGTTTCTATTTATTTGATACTTACTTGTATCAAATATCTTTAAAATTATTTAAGCAAAACAACAATATTTGCCTGCAAAAACGTCATGATTACATAACTCCCCTTTAAGTACGAAGGTGTATGTGTCTGTGTTTACTAGTGAGCGCGCGCAAGCGCACCTGCCTATCAGCCTGACGAGGGCTCGAGACGAGGTTTAAGCCATTCCCGCAAAACACGACCAAAAGTGGACGAAGGCAAGGGGAAGGAGCAGACTCCAAGGAAAGAGGGGAAAAACAGTCCACCGAAAAACATGGGGAGGAAAGATTCGCGGCGCAAAAGGAAAACAGGGGAAAGAGAACTTTTATCGAAGGTGAATATTCAAAGAGTTATGGAAAGAAGAAAAGGATGTTCTCCCTCGCAAATAAAATCAAAGAAAGAAAATTAAAAAAGGAAAAAGATAAATACACACACGAACAGAATTCACAAAAGAGGCAGAACAGAGGGAGGGGGAATACAAGAACGGGAACAGAACTTGAATATTCACAACGAAGGGAGGGAAGGACTCTCTCTCTCTCTCTCTCTCTCTCTCTCTTCTCTCTCTCTCTCTCTCTCTCTCTCTCTCTCTCTGTCAGGATGTCGCTAGCAACGACAATAACAGCGATAACACGGCAACGTCGAGGATGCGAGGTATTTTCCCCGTTTTTCTGTTTATAATCCCCCAGGTTGGGGATTCCATTCCCCCCTTTCCTTCTTCCTAGACTACACCTCGTCCTCATCCTCCAAGCCTCTACTATGGCCCCTGGGGTCGGCGTCCCCTTGTTTCCTGCAGGATCTCCATTAGTCCTCCCCTTCTCCGTCCTCTCAACGCCCTCTCCCTCATGGATTTTAATCCATCTTTTCTCTGTCTGAATGTCTGTCCGTCTGTGTGTGAGTGTGTGTCTCTCTTTCTCTCTCCGTTACTACTGCTTCCTAGTGTATCATCATTGGCTTGACCTGCAATGGTTTTCCCTTCCTCGATGGTTGATGCTGCTTCGGTGTGGCCGACAAACGCTGTTACATAACTCTCCTGCTGATGATGCTCTCTCTCTCTCTCTCTCTCTCTCTCTCTCTCTCTCTCTCTATGCCGTGATCGACATCAAATGACCCAAGTATAGCATTAGGGGGCTTTGATCATGGTTGGTCGCCGTCTCTGGGCCGTCTTCTACCGTCTTTGCCATTAGGCTTGCCTGGAAAAGCCCCGCTAGGCTTCGACTCCCCGGCCGCTTCTCCTCGAATACAGTATCACTACAGTTTCTACAGATGTGGCCGCAAGAGGTGGAGGGAAAGGGAAATGGATGATTTCCTGTTCATTGTTTCGGGATTTCACTAGGTTTCACTTTCAATGACAATTACGATTTACAGAAGCATAAATTGGTAAATCATTGACATTTTTGCTAGGTGATTATTAGGCAAAACCATTACAATGCATCAGCAACTAAACAATATGTAAACAAACGAATATTGGGTTTAAACACCTTTAGATCGTTGATTTTAAAGAAATATGTTCTCTAGATGATTAAATTGATTCCTGCAATTCGCGAATTTCCTGGTTAACGGAGAAAATAGCTAAAATGAAAATGAAAAAACATACAGTAAACTTCCAAGGAGAATAATGAAAACCCACATAGGATTTCTAACACACCGACTGCAGACCAGGCCCAAGATTTGGGGACGAACTGAAAATACAACGCTAATTGCATCAGGAAATAAGCTTTCCCGCTGGGACAACAGGTTGGTCTTTGGGAAGTCTTTCTCTTGAAAGAAAAACAGTTGTTGAGTTGCCCCAAGGTTCCTCTTCTTTGGTTACGCAATTTACTTGTCTTAGATAATGTTCCGGTTAAAGTTATACGACTCGTGAAAATTCGGTTTGGGTAGAAAAATCAACAATGTCTAAGATATATATACTGTATAGTTTATATATATAAATTCTTACAAAGATGGTCTAGTAAGAGCAATTATTTTATTCATGCATTAAATTTGTGCATTTAAGAGGTGTATAGCCACCTCGTAAGGTGAGTTCCTCTCATGTAGATTTAAGTAATTGTATATAAATTACACAAGACTTTCGTCATTCATTTAATAGTATTTTTCATTAAAGTCAGTACATGTAAATTTACGTTATTTTTAAGAATTAACTTTTTTTTTATTTCACGTATTTTGTTACAAAGTCTTATGTAACTCATCTAGGTATGCTGTATGACCCATAAGAGGTATGAACACGAGGCCTTATGTCAAGTTTACGTGATATTACGTCAAGTTTATATCTCCACATGGTTAGAATGTGCATGAAAATTCCCGAAAATGTGCGTGAAAATTCCCGAAATAGATTTACTCTTTTTTTAATGTTTTGAGGAGTAGCTGGGCGGAGTTAGCTGAGAGAGGGTTGCCTTGCAAGCAAGGTTTGTTACCCTGTTCAATTTTCTCGTTGGCAACCTTATGCCACTAGGCCTTGCCCCCCATGCCACTAGAATGATCTGTCAAGAATTATCAAGGGTTTTAAGTCAATATATGTACTCGCCCAGAAATGCATAAGCAGCAGAAGAGATCCAGCCTGTCCCTTTGAAAGAGCCAAAGTTCGTCCACCTCTCTCCTCGCAAGTGGGTCAAGTGTGTGTCCTCTCAAACGTGGTTAATAATTTCTATCCAACATTTATTGTATATAGTGTGTTCAAATGTTAATGTAAGTACTGGTATGACATAAATATTTGTAACTGCCACTCGGAGTTTAGGCTGAATAGTGAAGTGTATTTATTTTGGTTTAATATTTCAGTTACCTCGTGTGATCCAAAACACGTAAGTGTTTCTGTTACATTTATGTAAATTCCATTTGATGTTTATTCATTAGTGTTAAAGTGTTGACTATTTTCATTAATTATCAAGATTAAATAATTCATTAAATTAATTTTCTGCGAAGCACATGATTGTATAATTGTTTTTTCAAAAAATCTTCCTTTTCTCATAGTCTAAGGTTTGTTCTGATTTAATATTTCAAGTAATTTAATTTTGGTGTTAATTATTTTTGCATTAGTGTTGTAACTTTTTATAGAATATATTTATTTCTGTAAAGTTTGTATTATTTTGATCACCAGTATTTCATAACAATGCTTGCTCGTAATCCCTAACTTAGAACCGAATTGAGAGCATGTTTTTGAGCAGTTCCTATTAAAATAATCATCCAGTATTATTTTGGAGTGTTAAGTGGAGACCTTTGGATATTCAGTGTTTTTATATATTGCCGTCTGGGAGTTGTTAAATTTTCTCAGAGCTCGGGTATTAATTCTCAAGTGTAATAGACTTACTGTATGTAATATAATCAGGTGAATTTGGAGCTCAGGAGTTTATGTAATTTGCCAGCCATAATATATATATATATATATATATAATAGGCT
>NC_090725.1:270322469-270334969 GCF_036898095.1 Palaemon carinicauda
GTTTACACTAAATCAAAATGGAAAACGTATCTTGAAGCGATAAATAAAATTATACACAATAACTAAACGATAAGTCATACTTGCTTGCACAAACACTTTAGAATAGACGATAATGGCAATAATAAAATAAAAATACATAATATCACATTAAAAACAAACCATTCCTACACGACAACGTACATTACATACTGTACATCCAAGTGCGACCTACCTAACCCTCAACTCTCTCTCTCTCTCTCTCTCTCTCTCTCTCTCTCTCTCTCCTCTCTCTCTCTCTCTGTGTGTGTGTGTAGTGAATGTGGGCGCGAGAGGGGCGATCCTTGGCACAAAGGACCTTAAAGCTTCCAGCGTACAGCATCGACATCACCGGCAAAATAAATCGGGAGCGGATTCACTTTTTTCTCCATGACCCTCTACACACATACAGAGAGAGAGAGAGAGAGAGAGAGAGAGAGAGAGAGAGAGAGAGAGAGAGAGAGAGAGAGAGAGAGAGAGAGAGATAATATTTACTATTTTGAGTAAAAGAGTTTAGGATGTCTTGAATAATCACAAGAATGCATTATCAAAATTTTCACTAGTATACATGTGTATGTGTGCACACATGCACCTGTGCTTGTGTGTGTGTGTGTGTGTGAGAGAGAGAGAGAGAGAGAGAGAGAGAGAGAGAGAGAGAGAGAGAGAGGAGAGAGAGAATATTCACTATTTTGAGTAACAGTTTAAGATGTCTTGATTAATCACAAGAATGCATTATCAAAATTTTCGCTAGTATACGTGTGTATGTGTGTGCATACATGCGTCTGTGTTTGTGTCAGAGAGAGAGAGAGAGAGAGAGAGAGAGAGAGAGAGAGAGAGAGAGAGAGAGGAAGGACTTCACCTTCCCCTCGTGTATGTATGTGTCCCTCGCCCCAATCAAGATCCTTAGTCTAGGCCCTCTGGCTAAAACCCCTTTTCCCTTTACCTTCCAACCCCTCTCTCCCTCTTCCCTTTTCTCTCTCTCTCACTCTCTCCTAAAGCTGACAGATTACGGACCCCGTCTCTCTCTCTCTCTCTCTCTCTCTCTCTCTCTCTCTCTCTCTCTCTCTCCTCTCTCTCTCTCTCTCTCTCTTCTCCTTCTAATTTACATACATTGGTTACCTTTCTACACATTCCCATCGTAAACTAATTCACCATAACCTGCAGGAATCCAGGCCAAAATCATCTAGGAAATTTCAACCAAAGATCTGTAGCCGAGTTTTGTAAGACGATCACCTTAGTGAATCATTTAACGATTTGTTAAGGAAGCGTTTTATCGGTCTTGAACATAAGTTCGAAATAAAACTACAGAAGGGATTACAGATTATTAGACCCAATGTCTTGAGTTTGCCGAAGATATCTCACCTTGGCGTTTTTTTCCAGAAAGGTAAAAATTTATTCAAAAGTGGTGAAACTGAAAGACATGCCTTTAGATATCTATCCATATAAGAATACTTAACCATATCTTTCTGTCTCCTTTTATTATAATATCGGACAATGATGAAGATATTGAACTGAATTTTACATTTCAATAATCTGGTATAAACATTAGCATATAGTCTTCTTCTGCACGTTGGAATAAATTATTTCTAATAACATTGAAATCGAAAAAATAGACTCGAAAAATAATCTGGTAATTACATGAAAAATATCATAAACAATCCTTACATTAATCATACTTGAAAGCCATTGACGTTGAATACTTTTTGAAGTCTGTTGTCTGAATATTTCAGTCAGAAACAGCAAATTGTAATAAAAACTCATTTCAAACATTTCTCATTCGACCAAATACATAAAAAATTAGGCAACAATGATATGCGCAAATAACTTAAATTTAAACCTCTCGAAATATCTCACTCATGCATTTCATATCGTCGTCCCTCGTTACTTTTCCTCTATTATACGAAGATACTTTTCCTAAACTGCGTTACCACGGAATTTTTGGTGTAAAAATACAAAATTTCTCAAGTTAAATTATTTTCATATTGGCTAATTCTTTAAAAAGCCCTAACAATGCCATTTTCAAATGATTGCTCATAGATCTTTTTGGAAAGTAATTTTATGTTGAAATTTCAGTTCAAGTTGTACAAATATAGATTTGTAACCCGTATGTAAAGGTCACTCATTCGGGTTTTAAGTGTTAGGTCAAATCATGGTCGTGTCATTATACGTCCAGTACAATAATTGAAAAGAAAAGTAAGGCAAGGAATAATAATAATAATAATAATAATAATAATAATAATAATAATAATAATAATAATAATAATAATTAAAATTGGGATTTACCTGGTTCATTATGAATCTTCATGCACTTGGAATCCAAGTATTTTACCTGTCATTACAAAGTGACTTAACCTTATTCTGCATCACTACAGCATACAGTACATTATTATTCTTCATGTAAACTGTACCATACTCGTTGTTATAATCGTAGAATATTGTTACATGTGAGATATCTTTCGTTTGGCAACAGTTACTTTTAAAAAACTACTGTGTATCTATTCATATTTCATAGATTTTAAAATTGTAATTAACTCTAAACCAGCATCCCTCAGGAAGATCATTCCGAATAGACCTTGCCTCATCAGGAAAGAAGGAGCTATGCTCCTTTTTGCAAAATTTCATTCTATTGTTTTTCACGAAAAATCATTTCAACTAATCTGGAGGCGCAAGACCAACATTATTAACCAATATTAAAAAATGTTGGATCATGATAGAGCACCCCATATGTACCACACAAACTATAAAAAGAAAACATGTGTGTCAAAGTGAAATAAACTTTACTACGAAATTGACCTTGGAAAAAGAGGTTCACTGATATTTGGATAAAGTTATAATGCTGTCAAATGGCATAATCCTATTTGATTTTCATATGATTAATAACAAGGGGTCGAATATCATTAAAAATATATATAATCTTAAAACCTCACTTGTGTCGTGAAGATTAATGATGAAAATAATGAGCGGAAATTTGTTAACTTCGTATCCCAGTTACTCGAACTAATCTATACCATATTCCGACGTAAACTGCAATAAATCCATGTGAAGGATAAACTTACAGTAACCATTATTTCCTTGAATTTGCAAAATGAATATGAAAAAAAAAAAAACATCAGGAGTCTGTAGTCATGTTAGGCTGCATTTTATCCTTTTATTGATATAATAATCTATATAAACCTGAACATATTAGGAATAAGTCTAAGTTATCCCTTTCTGTTCTGGTTCCTAAAATAAAGAATAGCTCAGCATACTTATCAAAATCATTTAATTTGTTCAGATCCACACCATAAACTATTTACAGTATAAGCAAATAGGCGGGAACATATTGTTCTTGACTCCATGGCTTATTGTTTTCGTCTCCATTCTCGAAATCACGATTGTTTCTAGGGAAGAGGGCTTACTAACAGACTTCAAAATTCATTCATTTGTTTACTAAAAACGAGTTGTGTAACTTGAGTTTGCGAAAGTCATATTAGTTTAGCACTAGTAATATAGAAATGTTTGGATTCTGTAAAGAAGTAAGTCTATAACCTTCCATTATAGGTCGCTCCTATTTATATCTGGGGAAGTTATTCACACATATCTGAAGAAAATAAGTAAAATAATGAGCCAATATAATAATGAAAAAGATTCCTCACGGTGACTAATAAGTTAATAACAACTGTATAAATAATATAAGTTTTCCTAATATGGTACATATGTAATTTAGTGATTTAGTACTTTAACTAAATACGAAAACGTCTCATGGGGTGAAAACCATACTTAAGCCTTAACTATAACTACAGTTTAAATCAATGTTTGGTTTAGTATGGTGAAACCAAGGTAAAACATTGAAGTTGAACTCATAGTTCTGTTTGTGCGAAAAAAATATATCTACCAAGGCATTGCCTCCAATTTTATGGGGTAACCAACATGAAAACAAAACAAAAGGGGACTTTTCTTCTCTTCGCTCCTGCCGGCCTGACGAGGGATTCAGGCGAGTTTTGTTGGTAATGCGAAAAATATAAACTTATTATGGGATGCATTACAAAGTCACCCAAAATGGGAAAAATCAAAGCAAGAATCGAGTTGCAAATCAAATAACAACCAAGGTACTTGAAAAAAAAAAAAAAAAAAAAAAAAAAAAAAAAAAAAAAAAAACAGGAAAAAAATTCCTACATGCAGTCTTGTTTGCTGGCAAACCAGAAAGAACACGCGGATTTATATGACCAAATGACTGAAGGCAAAATACCCTGGGAAAAATGGCCTACTCAAAACAACGAGGGGTGTTTTGCACCAAGTAGCAAAGATTAATGGCTAAACAGAGGTCCAACATAATCGCTTTTATGACATACCCGTAATAAATACGGACGTCCTAAATTTTAACACCAACATGGTCTATTCCAAGTGAATTTTAGAACCAATATGTTAAAAGACGCTAAAGACCTCTTTAGTGAGTCACCATCTAAGACGTTACTAGTAAAAGTTCTTGAATTTCTTCAGCCATTTGGTTCATGTACCAAATCTAATAAGCTTAAACAAATGAACTTATATTCATGCACAGTCCTTGGCAACACACACACACACACACACACACACACACACACACACATATATATATATATATAATATATATATATATATATATATATATATATATATATATATATATATATATATATATATACATTATATAGTAGGGTAAGGCAATTTTGGACAAGTAAGGCAAATATTGGACAGATACAATATCTCTAAAACTATTTATAATTTTCGAAAACTATAATGCTATTAGAAATTGCCCAACCTTTTACTTTATAAATATTAGTATGTCTGGTTTTTAAAAAGTATTAAGTACCCCTACATAGATTGTTGAATATGGGTGTCCAATAATTGCCTCACCTTCATTTTAGGATTTCTCAGAAATAATACATGAAATTATTTTTTCTAAAAACAAATTAGTGGATGATGCTAAAGGAAGGTTTAGAATAATAAATGAATGAAAATATATGGAATATCTAGTGTCCAATTTTGCCTCGCCTTGAAAAATGGTAAGGCAATTTTAGACACTTAATTTAAAAAAACATCAATTCATAATGTTAAGTTATTAAGTAATAAATTTTGTAAACTATCTATCTATCTATCTATCTATCTATCTATATATATATATATATATATATATATATATATATATATATATATATATATATATATATATATATATATATACATATATATATAAATATTCTTAATAATTTTAACTAGAAATATAGATAAATGATAGTTCTTTGAAAATATTTTCTATCATTTATTTCGATAGAAAATCATATTGATTTATAAGAAAATAAAAAAGAAAAAGTTTTCTTTTCATACAAAATGATAATCAAACCTATTACTAATGAGAAAATAGGGACAAGTACAAAATTAGAAATAAAGGTGAACAATTCAATATATACTATAGCCATATACGTGACAATTTAAATGCTTGAATATATGACGGGTCTATTTAATTCAACCGAATGCTCAAAAAACAGCTACAGTTCTTTTAAATATGGCACTAAACATTCTCTTTGAGGCATGGGTTCCATAAATAAAGGACCATTAATTCCATCTGTAATTTGAAAAAGGTATGTATCCGTTTGGTGGTCTGGATACTCCTCTACTCCTAATGCCCGACAGTTGATCTTACTGGAATTAGTATGGACCGGCAGGGGTCACTTGCCTTATTTAGATAGGCGCTGCGCATCGCTAAGATACTGGCTATTCTTTGATGAATTTAGCCTATGAATCCTCTATGGATTTAGTCAGTCTATGGAAAGCGAAAATGAAAGAATTGCCCCCAGTCCCGGCCGTAGTGGGTTGCTAAGAAACTCCCGGTTTGTAAATACTAAATAAAAATTGAAAATTGGTAACTGAAATGTTAGAACCATGAATCAAACTGGGAAGTTACAGCTAGTAGAGAATGAATTTATGAAATATAGTTTGGATATCTTGGCCCTAAGGAACAGATGGAGTTAGAAGAGAAGGGGTAGGAATAATGATGATGACAAAGAGCAGAAAAGGCATTAACCAAATGTAGAGCTGTAGGTAGCAGATTGTTACTTACAAAAATTACTATTATTATTATTATTATTATTATTATTATTATTAGTATTATTATTATTATCATTATTATTATTATTATCATTATTATTATTATTATTATTATTATTATTTATTATCCTTATAATTATAGTTATAGTTATAGTTATAGTTATAGTTGTTGCTGTTGTTGTTGTTGTTGTTGTTATGAGTTATTAGGGCCTATTGAAATCAGAGAAAAAAAGATTTTTTCGCGAGTCCTAAACGGCTTCGGGAGAAAATCTTCGTGCATCTCCAAAAGGATTCAGAAGAAATTTCCATAGACTTAGCGTGGAATTCTGAATGATTCCAGAAATCTCTGAACGATTTCGGAAGAAAATCTTCCCGAATCTCCTTTCCAAATGACTTCAGAAGAAATAGCCGTAGACTTAGCATAGAGCTCTGAATGACTCCAGAACGGAATCTTCCTGGAGCAGTTCTGAACGGCTCCGCCCCGGATTCCAAAAGACTTCTGAAGACCTGATCTCTCTCTCTCTCTTTTTTTTTAAACATACCTTGCAACACCTCACGATCTGTATGTAATGTAGCTATGGAAGTTTACGCAGTGAACATTGGGAGGAGGATTTCACTTTACTCACAGAGTTCGCGTTCTGGCGGAACAGGTAACTGACTGTGAGAATTTTGTTACAGCTACAGGATGAACTGGAGGCTATTCGGAACACCTTCATCTACAGATAGTTTGGATAGGTGCTGCCGAAGTTGGCGAGCTTTGAAGATCATAAAGTAGCGCCTTGAAGGATAATTTGCTTGCGGTTTAGCGACGATGTCCTATAATTGGATTGCATTGGTGCAAAGCGGTGAGCGACGTGTGTTTCTTCAAAATTCGGCATTGAAGATAGAACATATCAGGACAGCATTGGTAAATATATTGTGTTGCTCTTCGTTGACTTTAGTATGAAGGCGTATAGTGTATACCGAGAAATCAATGGCATCCATGTCTTTACCCATCGACCTTATAGGTAAAGACATGAAAGCCATCGATTTCTCCGAGGAATCTGCGAGCCAAGGACAAACAGCAATGAAATGTCTCTTGAAATCTCGAAGGAGACTGGCGAACTAAGCAAAGAAGATCTTGAAAAACTATAAAAGACAGAAGAGAATAGAGAAGGAAAGTCTTTATATGAAGAAGTATAAAAAATAGCCTTTAATTATAGAGGTAAGTCACCTAAAAACTGAGGTCAAATAGCCTCTACTATTAGCGGTTAGTCGCCTTAAAACAAAGGTCTCAAAGAGCCTCTAGTGCTAGAAATAAAGCACCCAAAAATAAAGTCAAAGAGCTTTTAATGTTAGAGGTAAGGGGATTAAAATAAAGGTCAAAGAAACTCTAATGCTAGAGTATAGCAACTCAAAATAGAGGTCAAAGAACCTCTAATGCTAAAAGTAAGGAGCCTCAAAATACAGGTCAAAGAGCCTCTAATGTTAAAAGTAAGGAGCCTCAAAATAGAGGGCAAAGACCCATCTAATGCTAAAAGTATAGAGCGTCAAAATAGAGGTCAAAGAACCTCTAATACTAAAAGTAAGGAATAAAACAGAGGTCAAAGAACCTCTAATGCTAAACGTAAGAAGCCTCACAATAGAGGTCAAAGAGCCTCTAATGCTAAAAGTAAGGAGCCTCAAAATACAGGTCAAAGAGCCTCTAATGCTAAAAGTAAGGAGCCTCCAAATAGAGGTCAAACAGCCTCTAATGCTAAAAGTAAGGAGCCTCAAAATAGAGGTCAAAGAGCCTCTAGTGCTTAAAGTATGAAGCCTCAAAATAGAGGTCAAAGAGCCTCTAATGCTAAAAGTAAGGAGCCTCAAAATAGAGGCCAAACAGCCTTTAATGCTAAAAGTAAGGAGCCTCAAAATAGAGGTCAAAGACCCTCTAATGCTAAACGTAAGAAGCCTCACAATAGAGGTCAAAGAGCCTCTAATGCCTAAAGTATGGAGCCTAAAAATAGAGGTGAAAAAGCCTCTAATAATAAAAGTAAGGAGCCTCCAAATAGAGGTCAAAGAGCCTCTAATGCTAAAAGTAAGGAACCTCAAAATAGAGGTCAAAGAACCTCTAATGCTAAACATAAGAGGCCTCAAAATAGAGGTCAAGGAGCCTCTAATGCTAAACGTAAGAAGCCTCAAAATAGAGGTCAAAGAGCCTCTAGTGCTTAAAGTATGGAGCCTCAAAATAGAGGTCAAAGACCCTCTAATGCTAAACGTAAGAAGCCTCACAATAGAGGTCAAAGAGCCTCTAATGCCTAAAGTATGGAGCCTAAAAATAGAGGTGAAAGAGCCTCTAATAATAAAAGTAAGGAGCCTCAAAATAGAGGTCAAAGAGCCTCTAATGCTAAAAGTAAGGAACCTCAAAATAGAGGTCAAAGAACCTCTAATGCTAAACATAAGAGGCCTCAAAATAGAGGTCAAGGAGCCTCTAATGCTAAACGTAAGAAACCTCACAATAGAGGTCAAAGAGCCTCTAGTGCTTAAAGTATGGAGCCTCAAAATAGAGGTCAAAGAGCCTCTAATGCTAAAAGTAAGGAGCCTCAAAATAGAGGTCAAAGACCCTCTAATGCTAAAAGTAAGGAGCCTCAAAATAGAGGTCAAAGACCCTCTAATACTAAACGTAAGGAGCCTCAAAATAGAGATCAAAGACCCTCTAATGCTAAAAGTAAGGAGCCTCAAAAGAGAGGTCAAAGAGACTCTAAAGCTAAAAGTAAAGAGCCTCAAAATAGAGGTCAAAGAGCCTCTAATGCTAAAAGTAAGGAGCTTCAAAATAGAGGTCAAAGACCCTCTAATGCTAAACGTAAGGAGCCTCAAAATAGAGGTCAAAGACCCTCTAATACTAAACGTAAGGAGCCTCAAAATAGAGATCAAAGACCCTCTAATGCTAAAAGTAAGGAGCCTCAAAATAGAGGTCAAAGAAACTCTAATGTTAAAAGTGAGCAGTCTCAAAATAGAGGTCAAAGAGCCTCTAATGCTAAACGTAAGGAGCCTCAAAATAGAGGTAAAAAACCCTCTAATGCTCAAAGTAAGGAGCCTCCAAATAGAGGTCAAACAGCCTCTAATGCTAAAAGTAAGGAGCCTCAAAATGGAGGTCAAAGACCCTCTAATGCTAAAAGTAAGCCTCAAAATAGAGGTCTAAGAGCCTCTAATGCTAGAGGTAAAGCACTTCAAATTAGAGATCAAAGAACATATAATGCTAAGATTATAGCACCTCAAAATAGAGGTCATAGAGCCCTTAATACTAAAGGTATGGCACCCCAAAATAGAGCTTAAATATCCTCTAATGTTAAGTATGGCACACCAAAATAAAAGGTCAGAGCCTCTAATGCTGGAGGTAAGGTACCTCAAAATAGAGGCCAAATAGTCTGGCATATTCTTTGTATATTCACCCTACGCATTGGTTTCCTGTGCGCCAGCGCTTTTCTGCGCCTTCACCAAAAACTGTGCTTCAGCAGAAACTGAGCACCAACAGCATCCTGTGCGCCAACGCTCCAGTTCTCTCCTTCGCACTCGTGTGAGAGGCAAAAAGAATGGAAACTTTTTGACAGGTTAAAATTGCCCCGTTCCCCTCCCCGTAAACGCATGACAGCATGGCCGCCGGGCAAAAAGGGAAGAGGCTTCACAGAAGGGTTCAAGATCCCGAAGATTCCATCTTCCAAGGCGAATCAAATGATTCCCCTGAAGAAAGGAAAGATGAATACTGTGAAGAACTGCAGAGTATAATAGGTGAGAATATAGAGAGATATGAAAATTGTGATTAATGACTTCAATGCTAAAGTTGGAAGGAATAATCAAGGGATAGAAAATGTGATGTGTGTTGAGGTTCTTGGCGAAGTTGCAAATGAAAATGGAGCACATTTTTTAAGTTATTGTTCAACAATCTTGTTACTGGAGGTACTCTTTTCCAGCACAAGGAGATCCACAAATATACAAGGACTTCACCATGTGGCAATTACAAATATCAAATAGATCACATAGCCATTGATAAAGAGAGAGGGAGGACTCTGGGAAATGTAACAAGCTATAGAGGTGCAGTTATTGGTAGTGATCACTAGCTCCCCATTGCCACACAAATATTAAAACTGAAAGAGCCCAACAGAAATGTAGATAGAATACCTAAGTTTGATACAACTAAGCTTCTAGAGAATGAGCACAGATATCTTTGTAACTGAATGTAGGAATCGATTTACAGTCTTAAGAGACTTTAAGAGACGAAGTTTTGGGACATGCAGTTACAAGGAGAAAACCATGGATATCAAATGATACTTGGGATACTATAAAAAGAAGACAAAGACAGAAAATGATTTCTTAAAGTTTTCGAGGAAGTAATGAAAATTACAAGGCAGAACATGCCTAGTATTTCAGTATTGATAGTGAGGTCAAAAGAAATATCAGGAATGATTGGAGAGAATATTTAGACAGGAAAGCAGATGAGGCTGACAAAGCTATGAATTCAGGGAGTGGCTTTGTTGTAGGAAGTGCTCTTGGAATTATTAATGATATCTCTACGGGAAAAAAGAAGCATATACCCATCAAAAAGAAAGATGGATATGTTATAACGAAAGAACATGAAGAAAAGTAACGTTGGATTGAACACTTTAGTGAGGTCATGAATAGGAAATACGAAGGGAATAATTTGGTTGATATATCTGAAACTGATGAAGACCTTGATGTCCCATGAATGAATTAAGTGTGTTTGAAGTCGAAGCTATTCTTAAAAAAAAACTCAAAAGATGGAAAACCCCTGGATACGGAGGAATAACTGTCGAGATGATATTGCCTGAAAATGAAGTGACTCCCAGATTACCTACAAGATTATTTTGTAGAATGTGGCGTGAAGAGGCAAAGCCTTATGTATGGGAGCTAGGAGTGCTGGTGAAAATGACAAAAAAAGATCTGACTGATTGCAATCATAACAGAGGCATCACACTTACGTCAGCTGTCATGAAAATATATAGAATGCTCATTCTAAAGAGACTAGAGAGAAAGATTGATGAAAAGTTGAGAGATGAACAAGCAGGATTTAGAAAAGGTAGAAGTTGTACTGACCAAATTTTCATTTAAGACATGTGGTATAGCAATATATAGAATATAGAATTCCACTTTTTATGGTATATGTGGGCTATGAAAAAGTTTTTGATTATGTACTCTGGCAAATTTTGTGGAGAGTCCTGCGACATTATGGAGTTCCTCTCAAATATGTAAATTTAATTGTCTGTTCATAAGCATAGCAAATGCAAAGTTAATGTTAGTGGCGTCTTATCAGACGAATTTCCAGTGAAAAGTGGAGTACTCTAAGGGAATGTGTTGTTACCAATGTTGTTCATCCTCCTCATAGATTTTGTAATGCATAGATCGGCTGGGGATGGTGGGGAAGGATTGGACTGGATTGGTAACAGAAAATTAGGAGACCTAGAGTATGCTGATGACGCTGTCCTAATTAGCAGAGCACCACAGGGCTTGGAAAGCTTGCTTACCAGAATGCATGAAAAATCACATGAGGTTGGGCTCGAGATAAATAGAAGAAAGACAGATGATGAGAACGGAATATGTAATGGAAGATGAAATATCTTTTGAAGGACAAAGGATTGAGGTACAATTATCTAAATATTTAGGAACTTTGATATCTAATATAGGAGCTTTAGAATTTGAGTTTAATGAAAGATCGAAAAAAGCAAATCAGAGGATGGCTAGGTTAAGTCATATTTGGAAATCAGGTCGCCTAAAATTACATATAATAATCAGGCTATATATCAGTCTAGTGAGATCGGTGTTACTGTATGGTCGTGAATCTTGGTATATTAATGAAACTCATTTTGTAGATTTGAGAACAAAGCCCTCATAAGAATATTGGGTGTTAAATGACAGGTCAGGATTAGAAATGAAACTAAGCGAGATTACTCGAGCGCCACATGTGGATGAGATCATGGTGAGGGGTAGATGGAGATGGTTTGGGGATGCTCTTTGTTCTCCCTAAGAGACATTAGTTCACCAAACTTTAAACTGGCCTCCACAAGGCACTAGAAGAGTTGGAAAACTCAGGACTATAAAGCATGAAGTAGGATATTGTGATTGGAGAAGTATTGAATTAAAAGCTGAAGATAGAGACGACTAGCGAAATCTAATTGAGGCCCTTTGCGTCAATAGGCGTGGGAGGAGATGATGATGATGATATGTGGTCAGTTTCTTCAAGCATCTAGCTCAGGGCGAGTCATTTAGCCTCCTTCTTCCTCTAAAAACCCCTTTGTTGCTCTACCAATGCAAAATATTGGACGATCCTTAATATCTTCCAAAATAATTTGAATTTCTTTTTTATTTCTTTTATTTTAGGTATAAATAAATCCTTATCATTCACTATCGGGACTATCCTAGCAGTTCAATTATCACTATTTATTACC
>NC_090725.1:270339969-270357469 GCF_036898095.1 Palaemon carinicauda
AACAAATTGCAACCATAGACATACCCTCTATGCCTATACTTAAATGAAGGTGATTCATATAACCATGTTTCACACTAAGATACTATAGTCATAATGGCTTTGGAGTTTACATACAACAGCTGCACTTGTTCCTCATGAAAAAAAAAAAATTACTCATAGACTTTAAAGGACCAAATGATGATTGTTATCAATCTAATTAACATACTTCAGTATCGTGATTCTACTTTATAATTTCATCCCAGGACTTCTAACTAGGAGTTACACAAAAATAACAAAATGTGGTAGTGAGGTTTTAGATCTGAAATTCTTAGTTTTTAAGGATGAGCTTGCTTGTCTCATGTTCTTCATTTGGCTGAGACCACCCAACACACCACAATGGATGATCTCACAGATATGCCAATATATATAAGTTATTAGATGGGTTAGTATAGTTGACTTCATTAATTCCGGTACACTTTACGGGAAGCTAATGAGACAACTGTGCATTGTAGCATGTAACGGTGTGTTTAGCAAAAGACAAACTGTTGGCAACGCTGCCTATAAAACAGTCGCTGAGCTTTTAAACACGTGAATAAAACCATTTTTATTAATGTTACGAAGTGCTGTTAAGTAAATAACAATGTTTTTCTTTAAAGCGCTTCGTAAACTAAAAAAAACACTTATGATCACGTGTTGATAAACTCAGCGACTTTAACAGTTTCTTTTTTGCTAAACACAGCGCTACCTGTTACAACATACATCTATCACACGCTTCCATAACTACCCGTGAAGAGTACCGGAATAAATGGTCAACTGTATCACATTATCATTATCATGAGAATATAACTGACACATAAATGATTATATATGTATATATATATATATATATATATATATATATATATATGTGTGTGTGTGTGTGTGTGTGTGTGTGTGTGTGTGTGTGTGTGTGTGGGTATGTGCGTGTATGTGTGAATTAAGATATCTATGATAAACTTGAAAGTTTCGTTCTTAAATTCCAGACAAGTGAATCCGATTGGTCTTGATAGTAGGTACAGCTCGGGAGATTGGGACGAAAAAGAAGTCAGATCCCCTCAACTAGACAGTAGACATAAGAGGGGAGGCAGAATGGAGGGGAATTGGAATGAACCGAATGGAAGGGTAGGATATATCCTCGACAACCAGAATACGAAAAAATACAAAATAAAGATACAAAATAAATAAAACAGATCCAGAACTCAAATCTTTCATTTACAGTCAGGATTACGAATATTTCAGGTTACACAATCCCTTGACTTTGTTCCAACCTACCGACACAGCTCTCTCTCTCTCTCTCTCTCTCTCTCTCTCTCTCTCTCTCTCTCTCTCTCTCTCTCACGCAAAACCACTGACTTAACTATTGAAACTAAGTGATAAAGTATACTACGAGCGAAACCAAACTTAAAGAATCACTTAATAACAGATAAACAAAATGCAGAAACATACAAACAAGTACACAATATTCCTCTTCACATAATGTAAAGCACCGTCCACTCAACAAACCTTGATCACACTATCAGTTGCAAAATAGGTGACATTGCGAACGTAATTCAATACAAAATTCTTATGCACAATTTTATTCACATCTCCATCATATAAACCAACAAACATTTATCCATAACCACACACACATAGACACACAGACACAAACACACACACATATATGTATATATTATATATATATATATATATATATATATATATATGTATATATATATACACACACACACACATATATATATATATATATATATATATATATATATATATATACACTAGGGTATGGACCCCGTTAAAGACGAGGGCTATATATTTAAATAGATACAAACACACGCACACCCACCTCGCCAGGTTATGCCTACTTCTCTCCCCCTACCTGTGGGACAGGGAAAGCTGAGCGTGACCCAATATATATATATATATATATATATATATATATATATATATATATATATATGTATGTATATATATATAAATATATATATATACATATATATATATATATATATATATATATATATATATATATATCATCGTCATCAGCCCTTACTAGTCCATTGCAGAACAAAGGCTAAGACATGTCCTTCCACTTGCGTCTGACTATGGTCTTTCTGTGCCAGTTCCCGCCCGCAAACTTTCTTAGTTCGTAAATCCATCGTCTTCTTTTCCTTCCCCCACTTCTTTTACATTCTAAAGGGACCCATCCTGTTATATTTAATGTCCATCTATTTCCTGTCATTCGTATTATATGTCCTGCCCATGTCTATTTCTTTTTCTTACATGTTAAAATATCCTCACTTTAGTTTGTTCTCGTATTCATGTTGCACTTTTTCTGTCTCTCAGTGACATTCTTAGCATTATTCCTTCTATATCTCTTTGAGTTGTAACTAGCTTATGTTCTAAGGGTTTCTGATGCCATCTCATTAAATACTTTATATATATATATATATATATATATATATATATATATATATATATAACCAGACATTTGCTCTATATTATAAAGGGTCGATATACAATACAACATATCATTGAGGCTCGTTCCTTGGTAATTTCTCCCTTTCACACATTCCCTTCTTTTATGCTTAAGATATAGAGAGTCTTGTCTGCCTCCTCAAGCTTGTAGACTTGCAAACCACGTTGGTCCTGCATTGGTTGAATCCCTCGGGATGGTGCCGTTCCTCACGAGATGACAGCTATGCGGACACGACTTCATCTTGCGGAAACTGGAGTCGCTCTTGCAATCTCATTTCATCAAAATTTCTAGACAGAATTTAAAATATCAACAATTCTATTTCGTTTTGGTTACTTAATACTAGGGGTGATGAATGGGTGAAAAGGCTGTTGGTAGAAGATAGTATATAGAACTTAACAGTCGTAGTTTTATCGGAGAAGATGATCAAAATAAATGGAGGATTATAAAGATGTCTACTTACGGGGTGCCGCATTTAGTGGCAACTGCATAAATAAATGATCAGAAAGTGTATGTATGTATGTTGTATTTATAGGTACGTACACACACACACACACACACACACACACACACATATATATATATATATATATATATATTATATAACCGCAAATGTGTTGCTAAGTGCACGCATATGCGTGTGATTTACGCTCAAGCACCCGCATGTATGTGCATGTGCATACTCAGACACACATCCAATCCATATGTATGTGTATGTATTTATATACACAGAAATATATATATATATATATATATATATATATATATATATACATATATATATATATATGTTGGTATGTGCATACATATTCGTATGATACATACGCAAGCACACATATGAACACATGAACGTGAGTATGTATACACCCCCATATATATATATATATATATATATATATGTATGTATATATATATATATATATATATATATATATATATATATATATATATATAATAGCCAACACCTATTTCGATTTTGCCATACCAATTAACCTTTCCTTCAAATACATTGCTTGCACTGGTATATAGGCACGAATAAAAACAAAAAGGTGTTCCTCTTCAGAAAGGATGCTCAAATAAATGGAGAACAAATGAAAAATAACAATATGCCGATAAAAATGAAGGAAAAATAAATAAAAAATATTGCTTGCTTCATAGAAGTTGATGATATACAAATACGCTGACGATCGTTGCTTGACATTGCTTTTTGAATCCATGATTCACATGTGTGTAAGTGTGTTTGCACATATTCAAGCAAATACAGATGTCCCTGCTTGAATGAAACGACTCTGTACCTAATTTATAAATCAGCGAAGTAGTTGAAAATGAATGGAATAATGAGTGTCAACATGAAAGAAACTTCCAACAAAAGATGAGCGTTGAAAGTAAAGTATAATACGGAAGACAAAGTCTCATAAGAAAAATTGATAAGAAGCATGAAACTTTTGAAATCTTAAACGCAGAGTTCAGTAGGAAAAAAATTGCAACACGAGGATGAAAATGAAAATAAAAATACAATATTATGGATAACTCTTGAAAGAAAAATATCTCAACGTCCAAATTGATCAAGGTTATACAAAATCCTAAAAAAAAAAATTGTTCCCAAGTAAAACATTTTCCCAAAATTTACAACCCAACCTTGGTATCGGTTATAAAAAAAAGAGTTGACATCAGTTAATGAGATTATAAAGATTTTTATATCAATATTAAAACAATCTCAAGGCTCCTGTTTCCAACGAATAGGATGGTAAAATCAGAAATTTCTCTTCCGGGATATGATCTTAGAAATCTGTGTGCGCGCTCAAAAGGATAAATACATGAAATATTAACCATAATGCATTTGACAATATACCAATATATGCATGCTCATTAATTAACACTTAAGAGTAACGTGCAAAAGAAAGGATTATAATAAAAGTAAATAAAACCGAAGAGATTTTAAATACATTGACCTTTTTAAAATCATTTGAAATAAAGTATAAATCCTTAGTTCTTGGAAAGGGTAGAAGAGACTCTGTAGCTATGGAAAACAGCTCTTCTAGGAGGACTCTCCAATATCAAATAATTGTTCTCTAGTCTTAGGTAGTGCTATCGCTGTGGTACCACGGTCTTACACATCTTGGGTTAGAGCTCTCTTGCTTGAGGGTACTCTAAGACACATTATTCTATCTGTTAACGGTTCCTCTTGATATTTTATCAAATGCCCTGATAGGCAGGCTTAATAGAATGACCATGGGTGCCTGGTGGTTTATCAAGAGGTTGCCTTTTCCCTGTTTCTTTATCTTCCTCTCTTGTATTCAGTTTCGAAACTATCATTACTGTCCTCCCTTCTGATGAAGTGATTATCCTAGATGGTACTTAGCCTTGCATGGTGTGTCGGCTCCACCATGTTGACCAATTCTATCCGATATTTTATCTTTAGTCTATGCCTCTATGGGTTGTACGAGTATCTTTAAATATATTTGTGCACATATTGTTTTAGTTATCATTATAGTTAAGTTCTCAAGGGAAAATCAACACAAAGATAATAGCTTCTGGTCGGACATGGAATCAAATCCAGGCCCAAGAAACCAAGGTTCCATTGACTTACCAAGTATTAGGAAACTATTTCATTACTTTTAAATCTTATTCTGTTTGGAGATCAACAAAATCCAGGACCAGTACGTCCTAGACCTCGCCAGTGTCGTCTACTTTAAAGCAATATTCAAGACCTTGCAGTTTCCTCCAGACAGTATCATATTCTATTATACTCAGAAACTTTGGTCTCTCAAATGAGGCACTCCTCTGAGTTCCTTATTACAGGTTTTAAGAAACTAATAATTTTTGAAACAGGATGCCATTCTTAGGACAAGAAGAATGGCGGTGCATATTAAGCCTGAGTACCCTGTTTTCCATTAGTCTCGCTAAGAATGCGATGTCATGAGATTCACGAAATAAAAGTTTGCGGCAGACATAATTACATTTATGCGTTTGATCTACCAGAATCCAGACTTGGAAGAGTCTATCTTCGACTGTCTTACCATTATGGCTAAGATACAAGATGATAGAAATGCCTCTTTTGTTCTTGTGCATGATGCAAATTATGAGTCATGAAGCTGAACCCTAACAAAACTCAAAGTATGACTGTAAGTAGGTTGAGGACAGGGCTCCTCAACATCCAGATCTCTACATTGATAATGTTTCTTTGACTCTAAATGACTCTTTTAAAATTTTAGGTGTAATTCTTGATTGCAAATTTACTTTTGAGAGAAATATTCAATCTGGTTTTTTCTTCAATTGCACAAAAAAAATAGCTTACTGCCAGTCATTCAAGATTTTCGGTGACCAATCTATCCTGAAGAAAAGGTTTTATTTTTTCCATTCTGCCTTGTTTCGAGTATTGTTCTATCTCGTCTTCAGCTGCCAAATCTCATATTAATTTGTTGGACGAAAACTTGCCATCTATAGAAGAGATTACTCGAGTTCAATATGTGGATGAGATCATGGTGGTGATGGGTAAATGGAGTTGGTTTGCGCATCCTCTTCGCACTCCTCAAGAGGGGTTAGTTCACCAAACTTTCAGTTGATCTCCACCGGGTAGTAGAAGAGTTGGAAGACCTAGGCCCACATGGCTGAGGACTATGAAGCGTGAAGCAGGTGATGAATGGAGAAGTATTGAACTAAAAGCTCAAGATAGAGACGATTGACGAAATCTAATCGAGGCCCTTAGCGTCAATAAGCGTAGGAGATGATGATGATCTAAAGATAAACCTCTGGCACCATCGTTCCGTTAGTTCTTTATATATGCATAAGATAAGATTTCCCATGCCTTCTCCATCATAAGGCTCAATACTATAGTTCTAGTTGTTTTATTTCAGCTGTGACCCGATTGTGAAATGATCTTCCCAGTCTGACAGTTGAATCGGTGGAACTTGAGAAGTTCAAACTAGCAACGAAGTTTTTATATTGAACAGACTGATATGAGTCTCTCTTCATAGTTCATATATGACAGATATATTTTAACGTTGTCATCGGTCTCAAGATAATTCATTACTTATCACGTATTTTGTTTATTTCATTCCCTCGTTGGGCTCTTTTTCCTTGTTGGAGCCCTTGGGCTTATAGAAACCGGTTTTTTTTAATTAGGGTTATAGCTTAGCTAATAATAATAATAATAATAACAATAATAATCCCAGAAAAATATACCATTCTCTCTCTCTCTCCCTCTCTCTCTCTCTCTCTCTCTCTCTCTCTCTCTCTCTCTCTCTCTCTCTCTCTCTCTCTCTTTTCCCCCCGATTCTCTTACCTCCTCTAACACACACTACCGAGGGTCCCTAAGGATGAGACCACTCCGTCTTCCAAGTAAAATAGGTCACCAAGGATTTTATAGCAATTCCTACACTATTTTTCCCAAGGCTTTTTCTTAACGCTTTTACCTGCTTTATTAGAGGAACACATTTTCCATCTATATACATCTTGCCGTCACCTACACTTCGAATATTATCATTATTAATGTCATCAAAAACATCATTTCCATTAATAAAGAATAAAAAACATTACCCCGTATATGTAAGAACCTCACATCAATGAAAGGGGAAAACATAAGGACAAATATGTATATGAGAGCGTGTTTGTCTGCCATCCCTTCAGTTAATACACGGGGGTATAACATCTTTAGTTTCCATTGGTTTTAATTGGGCTTTATTTAGATTCCTTGAAGACTGCGACACAATGAAAATTTGGATGAATTCTGGAAACCTGTTAACTACAAATTAAAGGAATAGTAGCATAACTCAATTCGCAAAACTTATGCTACAATTATAAACAAATATATATATATATATATATATATATATATATATATATATATATTTATTTATTTATTTATATTTATATATATAATATATATACAGTATATATATATAATATATATATATATATATATATATATATATATATATATATATATATATATATATATATATACATATATATGTATATATATATATATATATTTATATATATATTTATATATATATGTATATATATATTTATATATATATATTTTTATGTATATATATATTTATATATATATATTGTTTATATATATATATATATATATATTTATATATATATATATATATATATATATATATATATATATATATATATATATATATCATCTTCTACGCCTATTGACGCAAAGGGCCTCGATTATATTTAATAACTAACTTTCAGAATGCATAACTTCACAAATGTATTATTCAACTTCCGAGAACTCTAATAACTAGTAACCTTCAGGATAATCTATTTATCTAAACCTCAACGAAAGGAAGTTTATTCCAAACGAAAATGATAACGATTACGACTTTTACGAGGAAATCTCTCTAATTTTACTCACGAAACGAAAACAATCTTTACCTTGAGAAGGAAAATTCGTCCTTAATGTATAAAAAGACGTATGCTTTCCATACCCAAGAAAATATAACAAACTTTGAAAAATAGATGACTGTACTCAAGGGGCTTATTCCCACAAATTGCCTATAATCAATTTCGGTTCTCAAATAGAAGTTCCTTACTGAAGACTTCACGATCACATCCATTCCTCAGTGACCTTCTGTCACAAATAAAGACCTTGGATCCATTCCTCAGTAACCTTCAGTCACCAAATATTGACCTTGAATTCATTCCTCAGTGACCTTCTGTCACCAAATATTGACCTTGAATCCATTCCTCAGTGATCTTCTGTCACCAAATACTGACCTTGAATCCATTCCTAAGTGACCTTCTGTCACCATATATTAACCTTGAATCCATTCCTCAGTGACTTTCTGTCACCAAATATTGACCTTAAATCCATTCCTCAGTGACCTTCTGTCACCAAATATTGACCTTGAATCCATTCCTCAGTGACCTTCTGTCACCAAATATTGACCTTGAATCCATTCCTCAATGACCTTCTGTCACCAAATATTGACCTTGAATACATTCCTCAGTGACCTTCTGTCACCAAATATTGACCTTGAATACATTCATCAGTGACCTTCTGTCACCAAATATTGACCTTGAATACATTTCTCAGAGACCTTCTATCACCAAATATTTCCAAAATAGAAAATATCAAAGATCGTTCATCATCATCGTTGGATATAAGAAAATCTTTTTCAGTTTAAAAAGTAATTAGATATACTTCACATGAAAGACCTTATTTCAAAGGGTAAATACACTTAATTCTTAGAACGCCTCCTTGCCTTTAAGACTTCAGAGGGAAAATTCTTTTCTTTTAAGACTTTACAGACGAAAACAAAAAGAAATTGTCATTCAAAATTACGAGATGTGAAAAATACGACCATCTCCTCAAGGAATTGAAAGAAAGCCCTTGTATTCGACATTTCAAAAGGAAAAATTACTTATTTTATGTTATAATAACAATAAAACAAACAATAGAATCCTTTTCTCAGAAATTCCTATAGGGGACTTAGATTATTTTCTTTTACGGATAATATATATATATATATATATATATATATATATATATATATATATATATATATATATATTGTGATATAAATTTTAACAATTACACATATTTCTGGTCTGCAAGATAACCTAAACACAAGAGTTCCTTTGATATCACTCGTTCATTAGATATGAAATCTGATCAGGAGTATTTCAATGCTTAAAGACACAAAAAAGGTAAAAGAGACCTAAACATAATCAGGGAACCACCACCAGAAAAAAAAAAAAAAAAAAAAAAAAAAAAAAAAAAAAAAAAAAAAAAGTCAATGAGACCTTAGCATGGTGATGTTATCCACACGACAAATAAATTAGGGCTGAATTGTAAATGTCCAAAAACAGGGAAAGCTTCACCGAAAATAGGGAAACTGGGAAAATATCCCAGAAAACAGGGAAATGTGAAAACATCCCCGAGAACAAGGAAAACATTTTCAAAAACAGCGAAAGCTTCACCGAAAATAAAGGAAACAGTGAAATTATCACCGAAAACATGGAAAACACCAGGGAAAAGTGAAAACATCCCCGAAAACGGAAAACATTCCCGAAAACAAGGAAAACATGTCCAAAAACAGGGGAAGCTTCGCCGAAAATAGGAAGACAGTGAAAATATCTCCGATAATAAGGAAAAGTGAAAATATCAACAAAAACAGGGAAAACATTCCCGAAAACAAGGAAAACATTAGAGAAGATACTAATATGACAACAATAGTGATTGATGTATCGCTACAGACACCTGTACACTCTGGCTTTACTTGAACCAAGAATATAGACCTTCGCTTGAACCATCACTTCCTTCGACTACGTCGGTACCAAGACTGCCCAGGCTAACTTGAAACTCCCAGTTCACATATTTGTCCACAACGTGACCAGTCGCTGCAACCAAACCGCGCCCCCACAAACTATTACTACAAGGGAGTGCAGTCCTCTCTCTTGAGAACCTTGAAGGACAGGTGGTGAATAGGAAGCCGAATATCAAATCTTCTCCATTAATGTTGCTTGTAATATCTCTTTCCACGTCCTCTGTAGACTATTATTATTATTATTATTATTATTATTATTACTTACTATGCTACAAACCTAGTTGGAAAAGCAGGATGCTATAAGCCCCAGGGTACCAACGGGAAAAATAGCCCAGTAAGGAAAGGAAATAAGGAAACTACAAGAGAAGTAATTAACAATTAAAGCAAAATATTTTAAGAAGAGTAACAACGTTAAAATAAATCTTTCATCCATAACTATAAAAACTTTAAAAATCAAGAGGAAGAAATAAGATAGAATAGTGTGCCTGAGTTTACCCTCAAGCAAGAGAACTCTAGCCCAAGACAGTGAAAGACCATGGTACAGAGGCTATGGCATTATACAAGACCAGAGAACAACGGTTTGATTTTGGAGTGTTTTCTCCTAAAAGAGCTGTTTACTATAACAGAAGAGTCTATTTTACCCTTACCAAGAGGAGAGTAGCCACTGAACAATTACATTGCAGTAGTTAACCCCTTGAATGAAGAAAAATTGTTTCATAATCTCAGTATTGTCTGGTGTATGGGGACAGAGGAGAATATGTAAAGAATAGGCGGGCCAAACTAATCGATATACTGTATGTGTAGGCACAAGGAAAATAAGCCGTAACTAGAGAGAAGGATTCAATGTAGTGCTATCTGGAAATGTTACACGACCCAATAAATTTCTAGTGGTAGTATCTCAATGGGTGGTTGGTGCCCTGGCCAACCTACTACCTATAAGGTGACATTGCAGAATAGAAAAAATAAAAAAGTCTCGCGTGATAAGACCTCTTAATGTCGTTGCAGTTACCAAGGATTATCAGCAAGAGTAAAATGACATAATAATTTATAGAGGGAAATTATTTTCGTATAACATTGTCTAACTTCGTATCAATGAAAAAAAATTTCTTGAATATACTAAAACCCGACGATGCACTAATACAAAAAAAGAACCAAGAAACACAACGTGCTACTTGATACAATAAAGAAAGGGAAGAGGGCGGCCGACGAAGGGGAATAATGAAGAAAGAAATAGTGGCAGGTGGCACGCAGCTGGCACTGGGCCTAGTCTTGGCCACCCATCCAACTCTTGACTATTTTCCTCCATTTGCCTTTCCCCCAGTTATCGCTTGCATGTCACAATAGACATTCCCGAGTCACAACAATTTTCTCCGGAATATAAAACAAATGGACAGGATGAAACAAAACTATTACGAAAAACTAAAGAAAAAAAAATCTGGAGCAATCCCGGCTACCATTTATGTCTACTGTCGTCCTGAAGCACTTCATGTGCTATAACGCAGCCACAACCCATAGGATAGCGTCGTACTTTCGCGCTACGAGCGCTATATCGCACCCACAACAGTGCTCAATTCGACAAGCTCTTCTCCACTTCACATACGATGTATTTCAAGTCTTTCAAATACCGGACGGCTTTAGTCAACGGAAACTAACGGGAGAGAAAAGGAAAAATAAACTGGCCAATAAACTTTTACTGCAGATAAAGAAAATATAGAGACAAATCGAATTAGAAAAATTTTAAAGATATTTCACGAGGCTAATGAAGATTCGTTTGTACCCTTTTTTTTATCATGAAACCATATCTTATTTTTTTTTTTATCATGCAACCATACTTTTCTTATCATAACACCATATTTTATTTTCATCATGAAACCCATAAAAATGACAAAATTAATAAATATAAATAATGATGATAAAAAAAATTACTAAAGAAATAAAAAAAAATCCGAAAAATATGAACTGAAAGCAAATAATATTCTTTTACGTATAAGTAAAAAGCATAAAATCTGTTCCGTAACCAATTTAGATTCAATGAGCCTAATCGCATAATGGCAATGCTCTAACATCCAGTTCTCTTTTATTTGCTTTCCCCACTCATGGGCATTCTATTTACGAGATATTGTTAACCGAGCAACGGACCTCTGAGTAAAAGAGCGTATACACATTACATATAATAATAACAGCAGCAATAATAATAATGATAATAATAACTGCATTCCCCCCAATAATAAAACCGAATATGGTATACACAAGTAAAACTGCTGAAGAATCAGAAAGGCTTTTATAGTATTCAAATCAGTTTAGATATAATTAACCTTCAGCTTTTTTATTCTGAGTATGCAATCTTTAATCCAGGAAGTGTGACCAAACCATCACCAGGATCAATTTTCAAATACGGGCTGATGTTGCACTGATACAACAATCTCTCTCTCTCTCTCTCTCTCTCTCTCTCTCTCTCTCTCTCTCTCTCTCTCTCTCTCTCTCTCTCTCTCTCTCTGATCAAATTGACAAAATACACATTAAATTGTTATCAATATTGACTTGGACACCAAAATTAAAATCCAATGCTCACATGCGATAAGGAAAAAATTAAAACAGTTTTGAAGCTGAAAGTAATAAACAACAATTAAGATAATGTAGAACATTCAACTAATAATAAAAATACAATAAATTGTAGTGATTATCCAACATCTATGGTAAAACTATGGTAAAACCTATAATTAATAAAATCATGTCTACAGCCTATACCTAGTGGCTTTAAAAGAATAAATAAATAAATAAAACCAGCATCAATTGAATAGATACAAAATTCAGAATAGCGTATGTTTGAGCGTAGCCTCTATCAAGTGACTTACCCTCAACTCGATACTGCAGAGGGCCGAGTTGCAACGGGTTATGGCACAGATTAAAGTTTAAGAGGACTGACAAAATATGGTCACCATCCAGTATATATATTTGGTTCCTGAGATGACACACTTACTACATACAACAAAACAGATATGCCAATTAATCTTACTGAATGATAGCAATCCCTATTTCTAAAGACATTATAAAAAAGGAAAACTTGAAAATTGTGCAGCAGACAGAATGAGGAATGCTACGTTGGTCTCCTGATGAACCTGTGTGTGTGTGTGTGTGTGTGTGTGTGTGTGTGTGTGTGTGTGTCAAATGGCTACAGTTGCGTAATTTATTTTAGGACAAAGGCGCTCACCATAGATTCAATATTTAAAGTGTAAATGTTGTATACATCATTACTAGTATTTAAAACAATTCCTTTTTGTTAACAAAGGAGAACGAACAAGAAAATTAATGTCACAGCCCAGTAAATGTAATCGCAAACATTAATTCAAACTAAACATTTGGTTAATAACATTGTCTATTTTTTTTAAAGATATAACCAATATCTTGCTTCTTTTCTCATTCAAGTTGTTCATAGAATTCATTTTCTAACCGAAAAAAATATCGATCTTGTCTTTTCTTCCTTTATTAACCGATAGAAAGTTAACACCTTTAATGATCTTGCAGTTATATGTTTAAGAACTCGTATATTAAAAATAGCAACAATGGCACGGAATAAAAATAATGATAATAATAATCAGCGCAATACAACAATTAGATTCTCTTAACAAGAATTCTGCAGACTAGCATTGAATGCAATTACTTGCTGATGCAAATTAAACTATGGCCGACAATATTTGCATTGCATACTAAGAGGTTCACGCAAGCGTAACGAAGTTCATGAGTGTGCGCAAGAAAAAAGAGAAAAAAATAGCCAAGGGAAAACCAGTAGTGTGCTTTCATTTATTAATGACCTCGTATGACCAGAGCCAAAAGATTCAAAACCAGTCTTGAAAGGTGAATCGGGTTGATAGTTCCTTTAATTTTCAATGAAAATTAATATAATTCCTACCAACACATCAACTTCTAATAGACATTACAGATCTTTCATTTCTCGTTTAAAAATGCATTACATTTTGGAAGTCAAATCTTCAACACAGAAACAAAGAAAAAAATATTTCTCAACATCAAATACAAGAAACCATGAGTGATCGTAATCATCATCCTCCTAACCAGTCTTGTGACTTACCTTTGTTCAGGTTAAGATCAAAAGTGCTTCCGATTCTTATAAGAGAACAAGTGAGAGGAGGGTAAGGGCGGCAACGGTCGAACGATTACGAACCAATCACCGGTCTTTGCACTTCATCGCATCCAGGGGTCATTGCCGCTTGGAAAGTTCAGCTGCGTTAAAAAAGTTTAGACAGCACTCTGGGACGTTATACATCACTTAGCGGGAGGCGTTTTTAATGGCTTCAGTAGCGAGTTCTAAATTGTTCGTAAGATATGACACTGGATGCAAGAGTCAAAATCTGCCGGAATTATGTATAATCACTTATGTAAGACATGAGAGAGAGAGAGAGAGAGAGAGACTTTGCTGAGTCACTACTTGGGATGGACCTTGGGAATCAATCTAAGTTCTGCGAATTCCTTATTGAGCGTTTCCTGAGGAAAAAAATCAAACAAATACATCTTTTGGTACCGTTAGCTAAACACCAATTCCAGTGTCTCATCCACGAATGGTCTACTAACTGTTTCCATTGTGCTAAAAAATAATAAATTATGAAATAAAACGCTATTCATATTTTCCTACACGAATTTCCATAAGGCGAGGTCAGTCGGGGTTAGTCATATGTACTTAAAAAAAAAAAAACAAGAAAAAACGAAAGAAAAAAAACAGGTAGCAATGAATAACTCTGTTGGAGAGATAACGTTGAAACAAACGCTCCTCTAACAACGGTACCAAAGTTCTATATTTGACCAGGGTGCGTCTAAATCCCCCATCTCCGTCGCATAAAGTTTTTGGAGGAGAATAAACAGCGAGATCGTTATCGGATGAACACACACACATACACACACATATATATACATTCATGAATATATATATATATAAATATATTATATATATATATATATATATATATATATATATATATATATATATATATATGTATATATATATATATATATATATGTATATATATATATATATATATATATATATATATATATATATATATTCATATATAAATATATATATCCGGAGGGGTCTTGTTGCGGTCACCCTGATAGCCATAAGGAGATACGCACAAACCTAACTACTTTCTATCGCTTGCGGTCATCCCCTTGGATGGATGGATATGCACTGGGTGCGGGAGGGGTGTGGATACTTGCTATTCTCGGGCACAGATTCCATCCATCCAGAGAGAGAGAGAGAGAGAGAGAGAGAGAGAGACTTTCTTCAACTATCACCTTCAAAATAGAAAGCTCATACCTTTCTCTCTCTCTCTCTCTCTCTCTCTCTCTCTCTCTCTCTCTCTCTCTCTCTCTCTCTCTCTCTCTCTCTCTAGATGTTTTACACTTTCCCAATTTAGTCAGCAATATTGTCATAGCGAAATATGTGTCTGTTACGACAAAACCCCTTTACAGCATACATTCATTTTAAATCACGGCATCTTCATCAGTACTATAATCATCCATCTGACCTGCAAGACCTTCTGATTGCCTCCATCATCATTAAACCTGCTCAGAACCTTTTTTCGCTACCTCCATGACCATTCCCTCCCCCTCCCCTCCCTCCGGCCCCGGGTCTCCCTTCTGCGCCCTCGCCACCTACTGTAGCTTCCCTCACAGCTTCAGATAACTATCTCACGGGTGCCCTCGGCATTTAAATCTATTTCCATCCTTCTGCGGAAATATGAAGCGCAGATTTTTGGACTAGTAGTCTTTGAATGTTAATATCTATTGAATGAACAAACTATAAAAATTAACGATGGTGAATGGAAAGAACTTAATTTTACGAATTAAGAAAAAATCTGAACGAAACGTCTTGAAATATAATAAAACTATTGCTATAGTCATCGCAAAATAAATCTCATCATCAGACCGATAACTGGCGCCAAAATTATACGCAGTAATTAACGTTAATATTAACATCAAAGAAATAATAAATCCAAATATACGGAGTAACTGACACCAAGTAACAATTAAAAAATAGATTCTGTCCCTCCTGCTTGTTATCCCCGTTAGATTCTCTCCGCGAAGAGGCGACGACCCCCATGAGATACCGAAGAAAACCCGTAACCGTCTTGGCAGCGCCATCTCCCTGACCATGGCACCCGCCCCCCTTCCCCCACCCTGCCCTGAAGGGATGGGCCAGAGGTTACTACTCTTTCTCTTTCTTCAGCGAACAGTGACCGGCGAGAGAGAGAGAGAGAGAGAGAGAGAGAGAGAGAGAGAGAGAGAGATTGATTATCGACTCAATATTGCACAGTGTTTCGAAGTTTCTTAAGATAGGAATTTAAATAAACTTTTAAAGATTACTATTCTCCGACCGGCTAAAATTAGACTGCTTTTATAATCTCATCACATGTCTTATTTTATGCTCACTAACACACAAACACGCACACACAGAGAGAGAGAGAGAGAGAGAGAGAGAGAGAGAGAGAGAGAGAGAGAGAGAGAGAGAGAGAGAGAGTTTCAATACCAATGAATGTTTTAAAAGTTGGTGGTGCTATAACAAACGGTGTCTTAACCATAACCATGAATAAAGAGAAGCTGTAGGATACAGTTTCCATAAAACCATATTAAGATTCATAGATTCGCTTTCGAGATTGTATGGAGCGAAAGTCTCTCAAACAGAAAGTCGGGCGCTCCTTTTTCGCAGTGGAAAGTTTCAGTGACAGACTGGCAGAACCAACGGTCCACTGAGGCAAGGTGAATAAAAGGAGGCCCTGGATGGATTTATTACACGGCAAAATACTCCAATATTTCAATATATGCATGTCACTTTTTACAATATTCTATCTCACAAACTCTCTCAAACCATCCACAAAAAGCAGAGAGAGAGAGAGAGAGAGAGAGAGAGAGAGAGAGAGAGAGAGAGAGAGAGAGAGAGAGAGAGAGAATCGCTCTCTGTAATTCAGCATCGTGGTTCCGTGTAATTACTAAGGCTCATATAGACGGCTGCAGACAAGTTTCTTCCTAATAATAGAGATATGATTGACCCCAGAGGTGAGCGAGAGGATACGCGAAAACATAATCATGGCTTCTTCACGCTGACTGCTCCTGTATGACGAGAATAATACGGAATTATAAACATACCTAATTAAAGCCCACCCTTTTTTCCCTTGGGATTTTAAAAACAAGCTTGAGTAAACATCTCTCTCTCTCTCTCTCTCTCTCTCTCTCTCTCTCTCTCTCTCTCTCTCTCTCTCTCTCTCTCTCACACACACACACACACTTAAAAATCCTCTCTCACACGCACTCTTTAAAAACCATAAGTGAAAATTCTGGCTACATTTTTAATAGTCAATAAGAAAGATGTGTATACCTATTTCATGTCACAGATTTTGGATATGTATAAATTACACAACTCGAAGAAGGGACTGATATTTTGGTGTTTCACGACTCTGAAAATGCCCAGAGGATAAAAAATGGACCAGCAAAATATGTGACATTCAAGATAGCCAATAGGATGTAACTCTTTTCATTAACAAATTTCTTACCAATTGCCAGTGTACGATCATAGGTTCATAAATAAAGTTATAACCCGGAATAGAAAGTAATAAAATGGAAAAAAGGATGTTCAGTACAAAGCCAGAAATCGTCAATGAAAATTCACGAACAAGTACGCAAATGATACGTAAATATTTTTTAA
>NC_090725.1:270362469-270369969 GCF_036898095.1 Palaemon carinicauda
GGAAAAGGGATTTTATTACTAAGGTTGAGCAAACAACTATGCAATGAGAGTACTATTATTATTATCATTTCATTAGCTAGGCTACAACCCTAGTTGGAAAAGCATGATGATGCCCCAAGGGTCCAACAGGGAAAATAGCCCACTGAGGAAAGGAAATAAATAAACAATATAATGAGAAGTAATTAATAAAAAAACACAAGAAATACTTTAAGATTAGCAACAACGTTAAAATAGATCGGTCATATATAAACTATGAAGAGAGGCTTATGTAAACATGTGCAGATAGTTTGAACTTCTGAAGCTCTACCGATTCAACAGCGAGATTAGAAAGATCATTTCACAATCTGGCCACCGCTAGAATATAACTTCTATGATACTGTGTAGTGTTGAGCTCCTAGAATTAACTGGTTACATGGTAACATTTATTATAAAATCGCTTGAATGTACAGTATTATAACACCAGCTAGCTTTTGAGGTTATTTCTGTCCTCTAAAGATCTCCGTAATTTCGTAATGTTAAGAATCTAAAATATTTTTATCAGGGAAGTTAAAGCTCCGAGCTCTGCCAAAATGTAATATGTAAGTCATAAATACTGTGCGTGTGGTTTTGATATATATATATATATATATATATATATATATATATATATATATATATATATATATATATATATATATATAGTGTGTGTGTGTGTGTATGTGTGCTTGTGTAGATATTACTTATACATATCATTCACTTAGATAGATGAAGTATTATTAGACTGTATATTGGATATTACACAAAAATAATAATATTACATGCCAAAACAAATAACACTAATAGCTTTTCTTACAGACACTAAGTTATCACCTTACTTCAAAACACACTCTTTCTCTTCCCCCCACCTCGCCGCATACCTTCACTCAACTCGAACCGAATGATTCTCCTTAGGATCACCCAGAACTCACACCAATTTGTATGGGTCCTGGGTCCAAGGTGAGTCCTGCGTGACCCAGCCTAATTATCCTGCATACCGTTCCAAATGGCTGTAAATACCGTAAGCTTGGTTTCTGAATTTACTATCAAGGTTGAATCAAAGTCCTTAGTGAAATTTCAAGCAAGGTGTGCGCTTGATCGGATATCATTAATATGAGAGCGAATTAACTTTTAAAAAATCCTTTTGATTGCATTAAACGGAAAACACCGATTAGTATCACCATAAAAAATCCAGGGAAAAATTATTTTGATAGACCTGGTGGTTAGGGTCCTTGCCTGGGGATTGCCAGAATGGAGTTCGAGTCCCGCTCAAAATCGTTACTTCCTTTGGTCGCTGCAAACTCACCATCCTTGTGAGCTAAGGAGCGGGTTGTTTGGGGGAACCTATTGGTCTATCTGTTGAGTCCTCAGCAGCCATTGCCTGACTTCCTTGGTCCTAGCAGGCATGTGTGGAGAGGGGGCTTGGGCGCTGATCATATGTATTATGGACAGTCACTGGGCATTGTCCTATCCCTTGCCTTTGTCATTCATGAGCAGCCTTTAAACCTTTAAGAGAAAGCTGTTTCGAAGGGCCACAATGATAAATCACAACACTTTGTTCCGAACAGTCACATAAAATTAAAAGGCGTTTTTCATGTGGGCAAGTTTGTGGGTAGGCCAAAGAGTCACAGACGCGTCACAAACTTCCTTATCCAAATGAATAGAGATAGAATACGCTTTCTTTTGCTAAATATCAAAGAGTTTTTAAAGTTCCAAGGCCTCAAAGGAAATGAATTTATAGATGACTAATTAAAGTTTAACACAACACATGAAATATAAAGTATCACCGCACCCACAAAATTAATCATTAAACAGGTACATGATTATATACCTAGGAAATATCAACGAATAAAATTACTATAATAGACACAGCGATTACTTTCCAAGCGGAAAAATTCCTTAAGAATTATCTCTATAATTTTGGAACGAAAGGCATCCCAGCCACACACATGTAAAATAAACCTTTAGGAAAATATATGGGAAAAAAAAAAAAAACTTGTAGGGACGTTTGTAATTTTTTCCACATCGGTTACTCGTATTAACGGATGAAATTTCTACTATTTTGAAAAATTTAGGCACGTATGCATAGGGGTATAGTGAAAAATAAAATAAAAACAAAACCTTACACTGGAAAAGCATGTCTTTTAGATTTTATGAAACCATAGACAAAGGTTGCTCTATTCACGAACCTCAATTGTACTACCAGATTGAAGACCATTTCTAACATTTCTGTCTGAAATACATCTGGGAAACGTAATTCAAACTCAGTGGCTTACTAAAAGTGATGCTTTGCAATAATCCCATAGAGGTTTTAAGGCTGATAATGCACAGGTATTGCAAAATATGAATAATGCCAAAATCCTATAGAAAGTCAATTTTCCGCTCATTTTGCATAAAGTAAAATAATCATTTTCAAACATATGATAACCCATTGATGATATCCCAAAAATCAAAACGTTCCATTCACACAAAAAGAAGAAAAGTAAAAAAATGCCAGACAAAATCAAAAGGGAGGGTAAGGAATGGGGAGGTAGGAAGAAAGAGAGGGGCAAAGAAGAGACAGGTAGATAAGGCGTTAAGGAGTTACGGTCCTGGTTGGTAAGGAAGGAGGCGAGTTGCACAAGTGGATTGAGAAGGGGTTCTTCTTGGGTCCCTATGGACCCTTGAGGGAAGGAAAGGGAAAGGGGGAGGAAGGGACTGCCACCAAAGAAGGGCCTCTTCCTTCCTCCCCCCATCCCTTCTTCCTTAGGGATCTGGTGCGAGTCTCTGCGGCACCAGCCCAGCCAAACACAATCACTGAACCATCATCGCCAAGTCTTCCTGTTTCGCCATTCCTGGACCCTTCCTTATCTCTCTCTCTCTCTCTCTCTCTCTCTCTCTCTCTCTCTCTCTCTCTCTCTCTCTCTCATATATACCTTAGACGAACGTGAGGTACTTTCATTTCGGTAAATATCAAAATATCACTTTGAATCCAGCCTGTATTCTTCAAAGGGTGGTTTTAACGATAATATTATGTTCAATGGTCTATGTTATAATGCAAACTTTTTTTCATCGTTATTGTTGTGACTTCATGATGGTTAAAATAATGCCGTGCAAATTCAGGTATTTACACAAACATCAATTTCTACGGTGGTCAAATTATTTGTTTACGTTTATTATCATTACTATTATTATTACCAACATAAAATACAGTTAATTCTCTTATAAAATTATATTAACCTAGTTTCAAAGGCTTGTAAAGGACCTTTTATACTTATATTCCATTAACCTTGTAGTATATCTGACGTGTTCAAAAACGATAAAATAATGTCTAGGTTGAAAATAAATAGATCTACTGATTGTAGCTAATATAAATGATACGCATGTATATTCATATGTAAAAGAAGTTCATACTGGCAGCGAATGTCTTTATGTTGAACAGGCTGACATAATTAGTTACTATATGAAAGATCTATTTTTGTGTTATTGTTATTGAAATATTTTGTTTTAGTTGTTCATTGCTTCTTTCGTAGTTTACTTATTTCCTTATTTCCTTTCCTCACTGGGTTGTTTTTTTCCCTGTTCGAACCCTTGAGCTTGTAGCATCCTGTTTTTCCAACTAGGGTTGTAGCTTAGAAAAATAATAATAATAATAATAATAATAATAATAATAATAATAATAATAACGAAGAGGAAATGATTCTTCTTGTATAAAATCAATTGAAAGACACAACTCAATGGTAAAGCAGTAACTAGCAACAAAAGCTGGCTGGTCAAAGGTCCATAGATCCATTCATTCGCAGTACCGCAAATGCGTTCACTTACAACAAACAGGAAAGGCGCAAGGTCCTGGACGGGGGAATCCATAAACTCCTGCCGTACACACTTCCAGTGATGGTGGATCTCTTTAATGGCCATTTTGTTGCGGGGCCATGTGTAATTGTATAAGAATGTCCAGTTGCAATAATGTTGGAGGTGAAGTTCTAAATAACATTTCGACACACTAATGCACCATATTAAATCACAATTTAATTTCATTATGGTATTTATTCACTGCATACTCATGTGCATATATTTTCACAACAATATATGCAGACCCACTGGAAGCGCAATTATTACATCTTTCAACATTGCTATAAGCAAATTATACCTCATTTACATAAACGCCTAGGCCTTTGAGGTGGAGATACACAAATTTGATCCGTATTAAAAAATAAGTGATGGACAAATAAGTGTTGTGAGAGTGCAATTAACAACACTTTCCGCCTTTTATCCCTGACGCAGCCAGTCTCGGCCAAGATAGCCCTTGAATATAACTTTTAATTTTGCATTGCATTAAATTTCACCCCTTTCGTGGTTAAAACACTTACAAACCCAACTAAATGCTTTTATATATCAATCTCAACCTTTCGTGGTTAAAACACTTACAAACCCAACTAAATGCTTTTATATATCAATCTCTAACTGGAACGTCCTTCTAATGCCACAATTCTTAAGAATTAAGTTTAAAATAACCTTCGCTATCTGGCTGGGTAATGTGTTCCACATAAGGTGGGGCAATCTTCATCTACCCAGCCAGCCTTTTGAAACCGAAACAACTATCATCAGCCGAAGAGTTTTAGGAAAGCCTTAAAGTAGTACCATAAGAAATTCCACTTATAATTTAATAAAGAAACCATCTTGAATGAACCGGGCATGTCTACAGCTATATTGAATACGAAATTGTATCCATACATTGACGGCGTCAATAACCTTAGATGTTAGGATGTCAGAAAACTTTAAATCAATCAATTGTACCAATACATTGAAGATTTAATATCCAAATACAGATCAGTTACCCACAATTGCATTACTATAAAACACGCCCATTTAAGACTCCTGCAAGTGAACGCGATCGCCCATCTTTGGTCCCATGAGCTTACCCCTATGCAGTGCGACAAGCATACTCAGATGTAATACCATGCATGTATCATTAAAAAAAAACTCCATAATCACATTCAAACCTGTTCCACGATCAAGTCAAAAATAGCCTATGGCAGTGCCGGAGGAACAATAAGTCGTAATAACACGAGCACATTCACAGTCGCGCCATGACTCATGAGCTCTCCCAGTTAATACAAGCAGCGGCGTTAACATGATCACATCTAAGAGAAAGGCAAAAGCAGCATGCCAAGAATTTCTTACTACAAAGAACACAACAACAGGATCATAGAAACGGTCACATTTGATGGCAAGGGAGATATCACTTGTGTCTCTATCTCTCCCAGCATAACATAAAATAAAATATGAGCACAGAATATTTGTCTCATTAAGCCTTCGTTCTTTTATTGGCGCTAGGAAAAATAAACAAGAAAACTATAAGAGCACTCTGAGAGTGCAGACCTCCACCACGGCAGCTTATTTCTGCCTACCTTTTGCTTGACCTTGACCTTGACCTCTGACCTAGGACTTTCAAAATGGAATCACTTCCATTTCTCTACATGACAATTAGTCCCTGAAAATTTAACTAGTCTATTAGTAAAATTGTGGCCAGGAAGTTGTTCACAGACAGACAGAATAACTTCCTCCCAACTTCGTTGACGGAGGTGAAAAAAAAAAATAACACAGAGAATCATACACAATCATATTAACACACATACACGGCATTTTCTGGAACGTTGCATAAATGGTCCCTCTGTTGGCCTATGCAGCGAATTATTCATTTATTATTCCGAGTGCAGATCTAAGTGCTTACAACCTCATCCTTTACAATTTGATAGGTTCCGGATGGTTTATACATTTTATTGTTAACCCATCAAATGAGTAATAGTTAATAAATCAGAAATAATAATGAAAAATGGAAAAAAGTTAAAATAAGATATCAAAGAACATGAGAAACACCCATGAAAAGGGCAGAATATCTAAGACGAGGAACACTATATAGTTGGTTGGAGAGTTAGGAAGTGAAAGCAAGTTGTGTAAATACTCACGGAACATAAATAACTTCCAATAATGTAAGAATATGTGTAATTCTATAGATTATGAAATCTTAATATGAAGATCCATATAATAAATTTTTCACACACAACAAGCATACACACGTCATACACACATACACACACTTAATATAATATATAACATATATATATATATATATATATATATATATATATATATATATATATATATAGCGACAATCGAAAAGTAATAGGCTACTCCTTGCTTAGTAGCAAGACTAGGACATATAGTAAGTACTTCATAAAGATTGATGGGCGTGGTCTCATATTAGGGCGTGTCTGATACGATTATGCTGAAGGTTGAACAGAGAAAACAGGGCGTTCGTGTAAGAGTGATATTGGTTCATATACATACATACACACACACACACACACACATATATATATATATATATATATATATATATATACATATATATGTACACATATACATATATATATATTATATATATATATATATATATATATATATATATATAACTTTCGAGAACATGGTCGAAACGTTTAAAGTGGTTGAGCATAACAGATGATTTATAGTTTTAGCTAAGTCAATTAAATACAGGGAATAAATTCGAGTGAAAATAAAAATATGTACCATAAAATTAATAACGCGCCATGGCCGTGTTGCGACACCCGTGGCGTTAAACACACCACCATAATCAAATTAACCAATATGAACCTATACACCGGATGGTAGATTCCATCATCGAAACCGCTGCTGCACACATCTCTGCCCCGGCCCCTCACGCAGGCAGTTGCTCTTTTGGTCAGCTTTAACCACCCGGCAAATATTTCGTTCCCTAACGTATTAGAGAACACAGATTTAAATGCGACTTCCGTGGACCTAAGTGCTGCAGCGGCTGGGAAGAGCAATCGACGTGTTGTTACAGCGCGAAACCGCATAAACAACGCTGTGGACAGACATTATTCTTGGATCCTTGTAGCAGATAATCACAGTATGTAATTAAAAACAATATCAGCCACGACAATATAATAGTAATAATAAATTTCTTTTCTTTTCTTGAAATGTTTTATTTTTCCTATTTCCTTTCCTCTCTGGGCTATTTTCCCGTTGGAGCCCCCGGGCTTATAGCATCCTGCTTTTCCAACTAAAGTTGTAGCTTAGCAAGTAATGATAATATCACGCTATGGTAATTTAAATAAAACAGAATGGAAACCGCAGTCTAAAATAAAGAATAAAAGTATAAAATGGCATTCCACAATCTATGTTGATATACTGTCAAAATCACATTTAATCAATAAACTGACAAAACGTCTAAATTTATCATAATAAACATTTGTCTGGTTTCATTAAGTCATTTTCGTTTATATTCATTCAAATGCCAGGAAAATAACACGTTTAGAAGATATAACCTAACTCAAAACAAAAAAAAAAAAAAAAAAAAAATGAAATAAAAAAAAAATGCAAAACAAACTATTCCTTAAATGCAAAAGAACACAGCCTTAAGTATTGTCATTGAGAGAAAACAACACATAAATAAATTCCATA
>NC_090725.1:270374969-270424969 GCF_036898095.1 Palaemon carinicauda
CAGGATGCTATAAGCCCAAGGGCTTCAACAGGGAAAATAACCCAGTGAGGAAAGTTTAAAAAATATTTTAAGAACATCAACAACATCTTAAAACATTTCCTATACAAACTATAAAAACTTTAAGAAAACAAGAGGAAGAGAAATTAGATAGGATAGTAAATTATATGTATATATATATATATATATATATATATATATATATATATAATGAATAACACATGCATGTGACGATGGACTTATGACTACATTAAATCCTGGACCTTATTGGTAAAGGTGACACTAAGCGGTTTCTTTATTTTTTTTTCTATTAGAAATTTTAAAACCAAATGAAAGAAAGAGAACCAAGACAAACATTATTTTCTAAATTCAGCCTCTAAAACACAACAGCCTTCCACCGACCCTTTCTAGAAAGGAAAAAATCGCCTCATCACGTCCGACGAGACCATCCATCGGTCCACGGACGTCGTCTCCTTCTGCTGAGTTACGCCATTGTCGCCTACTTGAACAGCAGGGCCAATAGCTCCCCCTTAAATCAAGCGGGTCCCCGGGTGTGTCGGAATCATCTCTTCTTTCACTTCCATTTTTGGCTTCTCTCCTTCGCCTTTGGGACAACGACTCACTCATCCCCCTCCCTTTTACATTTTTTTCTCTCTCACGTGAGAGAGAGAGAGAGAGAGAGAGAGAGAGAGAGAGAGAGAGAGAGAGAGAGATCTTTGTCCAAGTCTCTTGCCGTTTGTCAGTATTTCAATGCCGCACCCGCTGCCTCCAGCAGCCCTTTGTGCCGCAAGCGTTGTCATCTCTTGCCAGGGAGACGGCAGTATCGCCACCGCTACCGCAAGTCACGTTGGCAAGTAAAGGGTCGGAAAGGGGAAGGGGAAGGGGAAGGGGTAGGGTTAAAGCACGCAATTGCAGCTTAACTCAAGATACCCTCTCTCCTCCCTTCGCCCTTCCTACTACTCCTCATTCTCAACAATCCTTTCCCTCTGGCCTTACTATCCCCTTCCTGCTTACACTCCATCTTATTCCCAGACTGCCTCCCTGCTCCTGCTGATTTCTGGACGCCGCTGGTGCATCTGCTTCTGCTGCTCCTGCTGCTCCTGCCACGAAAATCGTACTCAACTCAACTTCTCAACACTATTACCTGGGGGGCCTCAAGCCTTGACAAGGGGTCCTCTCACACACTGCACAACGCCCGGAACTTAACAAGGAACGAGAAGGGAGAGGTCGGGGGAGGGGGAGACTGAAGAGGGGGAAGACGATGCTGAAGGAGAGGAGGGCACAAGAACTTTGATGTGGAAGGGGCACGAAGGGGTAGGAGAGAACGTAAAGGAGATGTTAAGCTCCCTCTTCTGAAATGTGCCACAGAGGAATAGTGCGCAGGAAGAGGGGAATGCAGAAAATAAGAACATCGGAGGAGGGGAGATAAGGAAAAGAACGATAAGAGTACAATAGTGTAAATGGAAGAAAAAACAATTACTGCAGCAATGCTGATGGAAACGGGAATTGGTTACAAAACAAAAACCATGATCAGATGGGATTTTGAAAACATTAACACAAATGACAATATACATTCCTACAGACACTCACTTGTATTGCAATCACCTTGAACTTTAGGAAACTTTAAATCACACCGGTTTCTCAAATTCTTCTTGGCGAAATTTGCGAAGTGACCTGCTAAAGAAATAATATAACTGGAAGCGAAAACTACGCAAAAGCCGTTATGAGTTTTTTTTTTTTTTTTTGCACTGATATCTTCCATCCGGGAAACTTTAACATTAATTGCAAGGTAATTAGGCGATGCGATATTCAAAAGTTACTTTCTCAGCGAGTTGAAAAATAAGATCAGATTTAAAATGGACCACAATCCCCGAGAACGTATTTTCGATTAATTATAAGCGAATGGCATTTATTTCTATCCAAGGTTCCGTGACATTAACTGCGTTGAAAAGCCTTAGTATTAATCTTCAGTGTCAAAGAAAGAATGAATATAGATTCGTTAGAGGTCATTTCCCGTCTCTTTCCTTCCCTTATTTTTCGGCTGAGGGCTAAGGACATTAGCTTTCGATTTGATGTATAGAAAATTACTACGGGCTGCATAATTGTAAGAGCCCGTGCTTGGCCACAAGGGCCTGGCAATCTTCAACAACATGTATAGATTGCAAAATCTTTATGTCTTTAACCTTTACCATGCTTTTAGTTCCTTATCTACTAAACCCAAAATGTTTTATTCAATTCAACAGTTCTTGTGCCATGGTAGACATTCTGTGGAAACCATTAAATATTATAAACTTGAGTCTGTTTCGATTAAAATGTGAAATGAAAAATGTCCTTATAATTAAAAAAAAAAATCGCAATCTATTGGAAATTATTTAATTTCAACACATGAATTACCAAGTGTTTTCAAATGCAAAGGAATGTTTCAAGCCTCGGAGTTCTTTTGAACAAATAAGAAAAAAAGAAAAAAAAAACTTTCCTTTGGGTACTCGCTATATGAATAAGCAAACGTGATATATGTTGATTAACAAATGCAATTCCTCCAAAGACGCTAAAGTTAACACAAACTAACTCAATACTGTAAAACTAGGGTAGCATCTCAAACAGTTTATCATCGCCATACTTTTCGAGTAATCAATAAAAGGAGAGAGAGAGAGAGAGAGAGAGAGAGAGAGAGAGAGAGAGCGAGCGTATTTAGACATTACTTTTCTTAAACCAAAGCACCCACAACCGAATCTTCAATTGGACAGCAGCATTGAAACTGAGACCCAAAATTAGTCATTCTACTACAGTATACTGTGGCTTTTCGATGACGATGCATCTACGACATTGACTTAACTGCAAAAGGCTGGAGAATTGTAATGACTCTTAAGCAAACTGGGTTTTAGAACACATTAAAGATTTCATTAGATATAATTTGTGGACGTTTGCTGTATCAAACTGGTACTAGAACCTTTAGTTTATCAAGGACCACAACAAGACAGTGACAATAGGAATAGAGAGTTTCTGGACAGCAAGAGGAAGATTCGGGGAGTGATGGAAAAAAGGCAAAACGCTCTAAAGGGGATTTTGAAAGATATCTACATAAAATAGCAGTTAAAGAGGTTGGGCAGCAAGATGATAGAACGGAAGCGGGAAGGGGAGAAAAGTAAATGGCTCAAAATTGGTTGCAGCTTGAATAATATTAGCCGCCCGCCACCTGGGCGTGAAGTACAGAGGGCACTACATTCCAATTGGAAATTACTTATTTTATAAATAAATCATTGTAATTATTAATCTTTATGATGGGCCACAGCAATCGGGAGAAAAAAAGTACGAAGTCGATAGATTTAATTCTTAATCTTGGATTTCAACGTGAAAAAATTATACTTATCTATACCCAGTAAGTATAAGATAAAGGGTTGCTGGACACAGACACACTCACATATATATATATATATATATATATATATATATATATATATTGCACATATATATATATATATATATATATATATATATATATATATATATATATATATGTACATATAAATATATATATAAATATATGTAGCCTATATGGAAAAAAAAATATTTGGTGTTCTCAATATGTGAACATGTGTCTGTGAAGTATACAGTGACTACACCGTGAAGAGGTCTGGTATCTGGAAAAAGGCTACAACAATTACTGCTCATCAAACTTCCCTCTAAGATATTGGGATAGATTTTGGTAAAAGTTTTATGCTGGTGGTAAATATTTTTTTATGGAAGTAATAATGCTTATGTCAGAAACAATATAAAATAATCATTTCCCTTATATTGGATATCTGAGCTGCGTCACGTAAGGATTTAGATTTCGTATTTATTCATAAAACCTGAAAAAAAAAAAACTTTGAAAATTTACATTGTCTGTAAGAACCAAATTATTCCTAATGAATCCTGTTACAAACCGTCACCCCACGTCATTGTCTATAGAGACTAAATTTACTATAGTAACTATTATTATCATACACCTGCTTTTTTATGCCATGAGTAAAAGCTCAAGTCACACAATAAATCAGCGAAGCTATTCAAATATAGGTGGAACAACTTAAGCTATATTTTTCTAGGCAAATGTGCCTTTCCCTTTTGTTTATATTACGATAACAGGTATTTCAAGTACATCCTTCCACGCAACTTTTTGAATCACGTCAAGCAAAGTTCCACAGAAACCTTGAGGGACTAAACATTTTGTTTGACCATGATCATATTATTAAATGCACACAGACATATATATATATATATATATATATATATATATATATTATATGTATATATGTATATATGTATATATATATATATATATATATATATATATATTATACATGTATATATGTATATATATATGTATATATTTATATATATATATATATATATATATATATATATATATCTATTTACCTATCCATATATATATATATATATATATATATATATATATACACACATATATATATATATATATATAATATACATAATGAATATAAATATACATAGATACTATATATATGTATATATATACACATATATATACATAAGTATATATAATTTATATATGCATATAATATATATATATATATATATATATATATATATACATATATATATATATATATGTATATATTAAAATGAGAGCACAAACCGATTATAAACCCATATAAGTTCATTTATTAATTAATAAGGTTCAGGCGGTCACATGAATGTCTACGTTGATGAGCCTGCTACCATTTTCATTAATCCATCACCATCAGACTTACCACTAAGTCATGATGATGATGATGATCATCATCATCATCACCCTGGCCTAAGCCACTACCACTCCTGACCCTCGACGCTTCGTGCGAAGTGGCTTAGAGTGGCTGCCAGCCCTGAAGGAGGGAGGCCTCCCTGAGGGGAGGGGGAAGGGGGCAGACGGGGAGCGCATCAGAGGGCGGTGGGCGGACAGGGAGTCTCATGGGGGCTGACCTACGCCCGTCATCAGAGCCAAACACGCACATGCACACACACACTCACGCCCATCCCAGACCTCTCGCACACTCTTCTGTCTCCCTCTCAGAGACGCTTCCAACCAACAGACATCACATCTCGTCTCCTTCAGCGTTTGTTTATTTTCGCCGACATTCGACGTCTGTCTTCTACGACAGAATCAAGTAAATAAGAAAAAAAAAAAAGAAATGTGAAGAACAAAAAAAAAACAAAAAAAATGTGACGCGAGATCCAAATCTAATTTATGTGAAGGAGGAAATTGTTCCCGGAGAAAATAACCATTAACATCAGCAATGGCAGAAGTATTAAAAGCAGCGGCAAGCAAAGCGAAAGCAGCAGTGACGACAAAGGCAGCAGAAGCATTTCTACAGACGGAGCGACATCGCGGCTCCAAAATCGCCGACATTAGCACTTAAAACGTCGAGCGAAACGAAATGCCTGAAGGTCGGGGGAGACGTCGTGTTGGGTGAGGGGCGGGTGCGTGCGTAAGTGAGCCTCAGCCCCTGGTGTCATGCTCGCTTTAGAAGTCTCTCTCTCTCTCTCTCTCTCTCTCTCTCTCTCTCTCTCTCTCTCTCTCTCTCATAATGCTTTTGGGCAGTTCCCAGTAATTATCAATTTATTCCTCAAACTCTTAATTGAACGTAATTTTAAGCCGGGTGCTTATCAGACAAAGCATCAGCAGTAAATGATAATAATAAACACTTTTTTTATTAATACAAGTGTTTTAATAAAAAGCGACAATGTAACCATACGATAATAAAAAATTAAACCGTTGTTACTAATAGCAATAAAGCTGCTGCCATGACTATGATAAACCTGCTTATTTCGTGTGGCTCTCAGTGTTTAAGTGGAAAGAAGAAGAACTCGATCCGAACAAAGCCTGCAGCATCTCGCGAAGATTAAACCGTTCCTGCAAAGACGACAGCGAGAAGATTCATTTCTTTACGGTATTCCTCTCCACCTTCAATGGTATAACGCTTCATTTCATTGCACTACTTGCAAGTCACCATCTTCCGTCGATTTTCTTAATCTCCTTTTGTTTTCTTCTTGCTTCGCTCCGGAACGCGAAGTCTGGAAGTTTCCTTTAAGGCTGTCAAATATTTAATTTCTTTAAAACTACTGCCCTCTTTCCTTCGCTACCAGAACCGGAAACTATTTAGTATCATATTATCTCTTTTGTTTCATAATGTCTCTATAGTTTTCTAGACATTCTACAAATATTTTCTACGGGATCAGAGAAGCGAAAAACATTACATCGGTAACTAAACTCGTCAATAACTGTTCATACCTATGTAAACGCATTATCCAGTAAATGAAACTGTATTACTACACAGTCCGCACTCCCGTACAGACGGCGAGTGGGTCTGGAGAGTGAGAAATATTTCTAACAACGGCCTTCCTTAACAAGTAACAACTCACAAACAAACTGACATGCATACTTGCCCTCAATAACATACACACATACATACACACACACACAAGCACTTCCGAGGAGCAAGACACAAGAGGGGAAGGAGCTATATTGCTGTCGAAGCAATTGCTGTTGTTGCCTCTCTCTCTCTCTCTCTCTCTCTCTCTCTCTCTCTCTCTCTCTCTCTCTCTCTCCGCCACCTGCACCCTTGTTGTCAAAGTAAACACACACCACACATACTGGCATCGTACCACATTACCTCTCTCTCTCTCTCTCTCTCTCTCTCTCTCTCTCTCTCTCTCTCTCTCTCTCTCTCTCTCTCTCTCTCTCTCTCATTTGTACTATCGCCCACCTATACTTTGTTTTTTTCATCGTTCTCATTTCAATAGCGATAAAATTTCATTTACATGAAAAAAAAAATAGTAATCCATTCTATTGTTTATAGTGCCTGCTAGGCGACCTTGGGCTTTTAATGTTTATAACTCACAAAGAAAAAATAGAAAATTAATTTTTATAAAAGATGTTAAATTTTGATCCAGTGATGACATAGATTCATCCATAAAAACTGCGGTTTTAGAATATTCCCTCTCACAAAGCCATGCTACGCAATTAAAATTATAATCGAAAAGAAAATTATTAAAAAATCCTTTAAATAGTTCGGAAAACTGGTAATTATACAATAAAATCAACAAGCTTAGTAAAGTTCTTTAGAAATAGAAACATACGTTTTTGTATTACACACACATATATATATATATATATATATATATATATATATATATATATATATATCGTATCTCTGTAAACAAGACCTTAAAAGGGTGTGGGTAATAGGGATGTGAAGAGACGGGGGCACCTTAGACGAACGATCCGCTGGCATCATTGTTTTGACTCTGGGAAGTTACAGACACACACACACACACACAAAAGGCAGCGCAAAGAAAATATCAAGAAAGCAAAAAAATGATAAAGTCCAATGACCAATAAATCTACATATCTATCTGCTGGAGGCAATTCCCTCCCCCAACTTCTCTCGGTGCCTCTCCTGCCCCTAAACACTTGCCAACCGAACCCACCCCCTTCCCGAAACCATCCCAGCGTCCAAACTCCACTTATTACGCCCACATGCTGGGTCACCGCCCGCGTCAACTTTATTACCTCAACTATGTGTGCAGCAGCGATCACCACCGGCAGTGCAGTATTATTGCCCAAGGGGACGACTGACACATACACACGCACACACACACACACACTGGCAATCCCTCACGTCCGATGCAGAAGATGATGAAAGAATAGAGAAAAAACATGAGGGTCAAATGCTCATAACAATAAACCATTACCCATCACAGGGTGTCTAATGAGCAGAAAGTATTCTAATTACTTAATTTTAGCAGGATCGTCTCCAACTATAAAAGACGCCATCGATTCCCATTTTGCGTTGGCTCACAATCGCTAGTGTGTAGCTCTTTATAGCCCTGAACGTTATTAAGCATGATAGAGCATGAAATTCATTGTTAATTCATTTACCAAATCAGTACTCTGGTATTTCTTTTAATACAGTTGAAAAATAGGATCTTTAAACTCTTAGAGATCCTTTAATTTAGGCGTACGGAACAATATAGCAGTAGTTGGAACATATTGACATTCCTGCTAAGTAACTGGGCGTTGACAAGCAGGGTAAGAAAAAAAAAGTAGGGAAGGCATGCAAGCAGACAGAGAGAGAGAGAGAGAGAGAGAGAGAGAGAGAGAGAGAGAGAGAGAGAGAGAGAGAGAGAGAGAGAGAGTGGTACACCGTTGCAGCAGCTTTAAAGAAATGCTGTTGGTGCTGCACCACGACATTTTTTTTTCTTTTTTTTTTGGGAGGGGAGGGAAGGCCACCATCAGGTGGATTTTATCTGAGTTGCTGACGCCGCCAGCAGCCTCCTCTCACGCCACATGAGCCCCGCTGACGACAGCTGACTCTCGACGCACACGCACAGACACACACACACACAGTAGTCCCCCCGCCCGCCCTAGCGGAGCCTTTCCTCCTCTGCCGCCTTCTGCATTAGCTTCACTCCCACCTACGACGAGCTCACTTCCACTAACAACACTTCACCTAAAACTGCGGCGTCTTAGCGAGATGATGATAGGCTGCCATCAAATATGAACCATTTGTATTTATTAGGAAGACGATTCCTTTTCAGAAATAGCCAATTAAACTTAATTTAAAAAAAAATAAATAAATAAATAAAAAATAAAAACACCTGTTGATGACACCTTTCCTTCATATCCAAAAATAAAAGGTCAACCTATCGGTACCAAAACTTAATAGGTAAAGTCGAAATGCAAATTCTTATCGAACACAAATTTTCAATGATTGCGACTAAAAGAAAAGATTTATAGCTTCTTTATGTATTTCTTTCTTTCTCTCTCTCTCTCTCTCTCTCTCTCTCTCTCTCTCTCTCTCTCGAGAGAGAGAGAGAGAGAGAGAGAGAGAGAGAGAGAGAGAGAGAGAGATCATATAAAAGGATACACTGGAACTGAGAAGCATACTGTCATTGCCAATCAATTATGAATGAACTTCACCTGGTGATGGAAACAAACCATCGCTCGCTAATGAAAAGTGAGTTACGTTGAGAACTGATTTTTTTAGTATCTGCTTTAGGGTTGTGAGGAAAAGAATAAAAAATAATAAAATGGCTAGTATGAGAGAGAGAGAGAGAGAGAGAGAGAGAGAGAGAGAGATTTACTGGCATGGTAGAAGTCGTTCGTCGACTTTGGCCTTCCACTGAATATTACATAAGACCCTCCTGACGAACGGAGGAGCACTTAATAAACCTAACAAACGACACTAAACCGACGACTCGTATGCGAGACCTGGTCAAGAGCAAAGCGTTTTGGAATTAGGAGGCCGAAAAAGAAAGGTAAAAGGGAAGAAGAAAAATCTACGGAAGAAACATGAGAGAGGGAAGAGCGGCCTGGTCGAAAAGAAAAAAAAAACGGCTGCGTGACCGCTTTTACCGTTGCGATGTAGAGGAGGGGAACGGTTGCCCTGAGGGGAAAAAGAAATCTCTCACTAACCTGACTGCTGGAGTGAGGACGAGGGGAGGCGAAAACGAGAGAGAGAGAGAGAGAGAGAGAGAGAGAGAGAGAGAGAGAGAGAGAGAGTCTAGTGGGAGTGAAATTACGGCAACGGCAACAACAGCACGAGGGGACACAAGCCTTAGGGATTAAGGACGTAGAAGACGGCCTTGAGGAGGAGGATGGGAAGAGCAGGAGAGGAACCAGGATGAAGACGAGGAGGAGGAGGAGGAGGAGTTGATGGAGGAATTGGGTGGCAAAAAGAATTAAGCACGTAGGAGTAATGGCCAAGTGAGGAAAGACGAAAATATGAGCATTTCACGATAAAAGAAGAAAGTGTAGAAGAGAATACTAGTAGGATGTCAGTGTTGGTAAACACATTCTAGGAATAAGACGTAAAAATAACATGAAAATGGACATAAGCGGGAAGAAGAATGGAGTAAGAAGTGCAAATGAGCAAAAAATTCCACGAATAAGAAGATCAAAGTGGAAGCTGAGAAAAGTGGATAAGGGGAAGGGTAGAATGATTCCTGGAACAGGAGGATGAAGAGGATCAATCCTTATGACAAAGATGGCAGGGCGATTCATATGAGTAAGTCAAAATGTAATAGAAAAATAAGTTGCGTCAAAATAACCAATATATATAACATGGAGGATGGTTACGCCACACCTCCATCGCTATCACTTATGATGGCAAAGTAGGCAAAGATCTGTTACTATACAGTGGCTTTCTACACTTAAAAATTTACATTAATAAAACGGTAAATGACCAGCAACCTTTAAACCAGGATTTTTACCGTTTTAAAAACTATTATATTGACGCAAAAGAGTGATATTACGGTCGCCAACCCGTAAAAGACAATAACAAAGGTAGAATTACTGTCGCCTGTATTTTACTGAAATACGGTTGAGAACAGTAAACCTTTACATAGAATTCCGATTAACATTACGGTTTTTTCTAAGAGTGTATTAATTTCTGATCCCAAGGGATGAAATAATCTTTTTTTCCGATGAGGTAATAGTGATATAGGGCTGACTTACATTAAGCAACATAACAATATCCGAAAGAGATGTAATAAGTAAATATACACTGTTAAAAATTTGCCGTAAAAACGGTAAAAAATCTTTGAATAAATGTTGCCGGGCATTTACCGTTTTAATAACAGACACATTGACATAAAGGAGTGATATAACGGTCACCAACCATAAAAGAAAATGACAAAGTATAATAAAATTACAATCGCCGGAAATTTACTAAAATACGGCTGAGAACAGTATATTTTTACAAAGAATTTTCGATTAAAATTAGGTTTTTTTTTTTTTTTTTTTTTTTTTTAACAGTGTAAAGTAAAGGTCCGGATAACGTTAAACTTCTTGTTAGATCACGAAAACATAAAAAATATATGTATATACACATGGTCATATACTGTATTTTCTAAATTTTGATGACATAAATTTACTTTTCTTGTAAAAATTATCTTCTCAAACTAGATGGCGCTCTTCGTTTTGAAAAAAAGTTAGAAATTCAAAAGCAGGTATAGCCTACAGTACGTGAGTCATTTGATCCTGATGAGTCTACACACTATACGATTGTCTAATTATAAAAAAAAATACCCAAATTCATACACATCTTTTTTCCACCATTCGCTTTTTCACCGTTTGGGCAGGTTACCGGTAGGTAGGGAGCTGACCACAGACCTATCAAACGTTTACACCATCCAGCCATGGTACCTGCTATACCTCATTAAACCTTTCAAAGTTGAGCTGTGGGGTCAGTACATCCATTCGATATATACATATATACATACATACATATATATATGTACATATATATGTGTATATTATATATATATATATATATATATATATATATATATATAGAGAGAGAGAGAGAGAGAGAGAGAGAGAGAGAGAGAGAGAGAGAGAGAGAGAGAGACCATGCTAAGCACACGGGACAGTATATTCAATATGCAAATTTCTTATAAGACCTACAATATTAATCCCTTTACTATCATCATTAATATCATCTATCATAATATTCATTCCTATAGCATACATTTTCTCTCAGAGTGGGTGACTGAAAAAAATGACATACTATCTGTATTTCAGAGAATAACCTTGATTAATGATAAAAAAAATCGACCTGGCAAAAAACGAAATATATTTTTTTCCCCGCACACGAGGATTCTCATATCGAGGGACCATAAAAATCGGCAGGACGGACAATAAAATCGACTTCTTCCGAGACCGACTTCCGCACGGGGTCTACAGCAGTCCAGCCAAGGACTGGCTTGCTCTCCGTCACTGAGACGCAAGGCGATGACAAAGAGACGAGAAAAAAAAAAAAAAAAAAAAAAAAAAAAAAAAAAAACCTCCGTCACCCTCCCGCTGGTCGTATCACTTAAACTCATTTGCAAATGAAGTATAAACGAAGACTTCAGCCAACTTATTTGACAAAGGAGTTAAGTTAGAATTGCACTCAACCAATAATCGTGGGCAATGAATTACATATTTTGGTGGACGATTATTACCTAAGAAAATGGTCAACTCGTTTATCAAACAAGTATAACACAAGTATATGCTGTATTTGAGAGAGGCAATATTGCATGGGAGAAGAATATACTTAGTTCTTTGACAAAGCAGTTTGAACTAATAACAGACTTTCATAACCAGAGGAGTAAAAGTGCAAGACGCAGGTTACTGCTTTCTCAAGTCTCAAACTACAGAATACTTAATACCGGGCAATTAATTGGAATTAAATCGAAGAATAAAAAAATACTTATATAAGGGGTTTCGTGTTGATAACAATCTTATTGCTTATGCAAATGATAATACTATCTTTTTACATCGATCCCATATCCTCACTGTAGACATACGATGCTGAATTTCTTAGCAGAGCTCTAGTAATAATAAGTATATGATTCAAATTATGGGACTGTAAGTTAAACATTAAAAATCAGACTATATATCAACTTAGTGAGATCAGTGTTACTCTATGGACACGAGTCCAAGCATGACAGTGAAACAATCTTCAATAGATTTGGTAGATTTGAGAACAAAGCCTTCAGAAGGATATTAGGATTTAAATGGCAGGACAGGATTAGAAATGAAACTATAATAGAGATTACTTGAGTGCCATATGTGGATGAGATCATGATGAGGGGTAGATGGAGATGGTTTGGGTACGCTATTCGCACTCCCCAAGAGAGATTAGTTCACCAAACGTTCAGCCGGGCTCCATAAAGCACTAGAAGAGTTGAAGACCCAGGCCTACACAGCTGAAGACTATGAAGCACGAAGTAGATGATGAATGGGAAAGTATTGAATTAAAAACTCAAGATAGAGACGATTGGTGAAATCTAACCGAGGCCCTTTGCGTCAATAGGCGTAGGAGGAGATGATGATGAAATTAAACATTAATAAAACTCATGATTGTTAAATAGACCTAGGGCACTGCACCCTCCTGTCCTGGAAATGTTCATTGACAATATTTCTTTAACTACAGACATCTCTAATTTCTATATTCTATTCTTAATCGCAAATTTCCTTTTGTGAAATATATCCGGTCTTTTTTTCTTCAGATGAATCTAAACTGGTATACTGATGAAATTTAATAATTTAGACAGATTTATACTGCGGAAATATCTTAATCATTTTATTCTGCATTGTTTTGAATATTCTTCTCTTGTCTAATTTCTAGCACCGTGGTATTTCATCTCTAACGTAATACTATGTCTGCAGATGATTTCAATAGACTTACCTTTTCTTTCGCAATGCTCAACATTACTCGGTATTTCATAATTTTCATTCCGGCTGTGACCAAAGTACAGAGGATTCTTCTAATCAAATAAATGAATCGTTGGAAATTCAGAAGTTTTTACTATAAACGCTTTTTGTTGAGCAAGCTTTCTGAAGTTTTGTTTCATAGTTAGTCAGTTACTTACTTATTTCTCATTGTTATCTATAAAAAAGTGGTTTGATTTTATAGTTTGTTTTCTACTTTTCAGTTTCTTTACCGAGCTGGACTGCTTTCTTTATTCAGTCCATTGGACCTGTTGCAATCTGGTTTCCTAAACCTGGGTTGTGGATTGGCTTGTAATCATAATAAAAATAATTTCTTTGGATCATCGTACTCTACAAACAGAGAAAACGCTATGTAAAGAAGAAAAAGGACTATACAGAGCCGTTGACTCTTGTTTTTACAATCCTTAGAGTAACTTCAGAGAGAGAGAGAGAGAGAGAGAGAGAGAGAGAGAGAGAGAGAGAGAGAGGAGAGAGAGAGAGAGAGAGAGAAGCTTCTTGAGTGCTGCGAGGTATCTACATTACTAGGCGTGTGTACAGCTGTAGTTATTTATCATAGACATATAATAAATCACTATAAAAGATACATAATAAACAGGGAGGTGCTGACACAAAAATCAAACCTTCAACAATAGTAAGTCACTTGCATAAAATCCCTTCTAGCAATACTATCATTTGCACTTCCATGGACAAGTGAAGTAATTAAGACCGTTCACCTTTACATGGCTGTTAGTTTTCATTTCCAAGATGGCTGTAGGCTCGAGTAAAGAAAAAGGAAACAGAATAAAAAGTCTCTAGGGGACGAAAAATAAAAACAATCATACGGCAAAGTGATTTTTAATAGTGAATTATTAGACAAAAAAGAAACTGGACATCGTGTTCTCCGGACTTGAAAAAAAGGCAGGGAGGTCATTTGAATCCTTTCGAAAAACCAATACAAAACAGTAAAACAATCTAAATCGACTTCTTTAGCTCAGTATGCAAATTTCTTTAAAGAGGCAATGGATTAAATTACAAAATTATAAGAAACTCTTTTCTTTTAGAAAGAAATTGCTACGTACTCAGATGAATAGGCACCAAGCTATTTGTATAATATCATATCAAAATTAGGTAAAAAAAACGATGAAAGTTCATCTGAGTTTATCAGCTTCAAACATAGTAACAGTTATATAAAAATTCCAAACCTCAGAAACAAAATCAAAAGCTATTTGGGCATTTCACTCCAAGCCCTGGAATAGGCCACGGCCGTTTTCTTAAGGCTCGGAAATAACAAACATCCCCTCAAGAAGATATTTATGTGTAAATATCATACCAAAAAAATATGAAAGGTATTACGTCTGTAAACGTCAGAACATTGAATTAAGTTTTACAGATAATCTATGCCAAGATCTCATTCTTGTTTTTGGACAAAGTGTAATTTCTAAAACATCTTGCGTAAGCTGGCCACGACTCAATTAATTATAACGATGTAAGCTTAGTTAGATACAGCTCCAGACCAGGGAACAAGCACACACTCCACTGCGTTTAGCATTATTAATAAACGCATGCCCCTAAAAATTACAGGAATTTCATATTCCTTCGAGACGTTTCATACCATCCCGAACATACTCAGACAAACGTCCCTTCATTCCCCATACTTACGTAAGAGCCAAGAGTGTAAGGCGTAAGGTTATACCGTTCATACCAAAGTGATGCTAGGTACCATACTTCAGTAAGAACAATTCATACACACACACACACACATACACACACACATATATATATATATATATATATATATATATATACATATATATATAAATATATATATATATATATATATATATATATATATATATATATATATATATATATGCGTAAAGATCACAGGGGAACGTAATGCTCAGATGCTAAACAACCACATGAAAATATGAAATATAAGATTAAGTCCTGACTAGTTTCGCGATACTTCTTCAGAGGACTGATGAAGATCAGTCCTCTGAAGAAGTATCACGAAACTAGTCAGGACTAAATCTTATTTCATATTTTCATTTTCCCTGTGGTTCTTTTGCACGCACACACATATATATGTATTTATATATATATATATATATATATATATATATATATATATATATATATATATGTGTGTGTGTGTGTGTGTATGTATATATATAAATATGTGTATATATAAATATATATATATATATATATATATATATATATATAAATATATATATATATATATATATATATATATATATATATATATATATATATATATAAATATACATATATATATATAATATATATAAATATATACATATATATATATATATATATATATATATATATATATATATATATATATATATATATATATATATATATATATGACAATGGTTCTTACGATGTCACACACAAGGAGGAAATTAAACAAATTGTGCCATTTCATCATTAATCGTCCCTTGTTTAACGAAAGTCCCCGATATACGAAAAATTGTCATTGCAAACTTTGTATTTTTTTTTTTTTTTGTATTAAATAAAAAAAAAAATGGAGAGCGGATACTTACTGACTTATCCTCGCATTTCGCAAAACATCATTAACATTATCAAACGTGGTTAAAACTTGTCGTCGGAAGTCGTCAAACTATATTTAACATGTAGAACATCATCAAACATAGAAAATACTAAATAAATTATGTAACCCAAAATGATTTTACGATAGAAAACGAAGCTGGAGACTTTAAAAATTAAACCTAAAAGGGGAAATCATGTTATCTGAAACCGGAAAACGAATTGTTTTCAAAAGATAATATCGGCGTCAATTACCTTAGATGTCAGTGCCAGATAACTCTTAATCAATCAATCAGTCTTACAAGATAACTCTTAATTCACTAAATGATTACTTTTAATACAATCTATGATTATGAAAGACGGGATTTTTTTACCTTTTCGTTCATTGCCATGGTCTGTATAAAGGAAGAGGATCCAAGTCGTATAAACATTGTCGCCATACATATGGACCACATAGATCATAATAACCAAGGTCTTGAGAATACAGATAATAACTATATCGTCAACATCTGGTCTTTTAAGCTTCCAGAATAAGCTGATGCGTCTCCATGTGTCCATTGATATTATTATGGTTGTTGTTCTTAGTCATACACAAGATTAGAATTTATGATTAGTTAACGAATTTCTCATCGCAGTAAATAGGGAAGATACAGTGTTCATGGAAAATGGGTATGGAAATAAGAAAAACAATGTAATATCATGGCTAACACTTCAGAAGTTACACTATTCCCGATTATTTTTGATATGTTGTCATTTATATAGACATTCAAAATCTTGTAAGAATTACCACTCAGGAACGGATTCCACTTTTCAGAACATTTGCCTTTTCCGCCAATTGCTGCATTTATCATCTTTATTAATAAATCATATCTAAATATATCAGAGGATTAAGGTAACTTTATGATATATTAACATTCTGATATCATGAGTTCTTGCCATTCGTAATTTGTACTACAATAAGAAGCACGGTATTCTATAAAGCTAATTCGATACAATTATCCTATGTTAATGTTATTTTAAAAAACAAGGTAAGTTTTTACAAGAGGGGCAAATAAATATAGATATCCACAGTATGACAGGGAGTTTAAATTAACGTATATTGATGTATGATATCTAGTATCATTACTTTTTGCTTCAAAGACCCTCGATAACCGAGCAATGAATTTTCCGCGTCAAAAGTGCTTGCTGTGGGATTGGCATCATGTTTACATCTCAGGATTTGACAAAGGTAAATTGACGATCAGTTGGTTCCGTTTTGTGTGTTTTGACAGGACATAGTCGCAATGTTGACAATTCTACATATAACTGGCTAAAAGAGACAAAGTAAAAAGCGACCATAAAACTTGTCTGACATGGGGTTGGAGTGTCCTCATCTATAAGGGTAAAGCCGATGTGAGAGCGCGCGGGAACGCATACACACACACACACACAGAGAGAGAGAGAGAGAGAGAGAGAGAGGAGAGAGAGGAGAGAGAGAGAGAGAGAGAGAGAGAGAGAGAGAGGTTAAATATAACATATATATCCGAATAACAAAAATCAAATAAATCTCGTGGAAAAGTGGGCTTTTGAACCAGTTAAAAGGCATCAACGTTGGCGGAAACGCTGCCAAAAACAATACTTAATCCTGCAATGTTGGAAAACTACCAAGCATAAAAAGCATTAACTCTGATTGCTATCTTTAACAGCATAAACAATTCCTTCATGACTAATGGGGCTTCAGTACCAACTAACTTCATACTTACTCGCCCTTACCATCTGAGGAGGGATGGCGCAAGGGGCAGTGCAGTATAAGCTTAATGCCTTATTGGGGTAGATGAGAGAGAGAGAGAGAGAGGAGGAGAGAGAGAGGAGAGAGGAGAGGAGAGAGAGAGAGAGAGAGAGAGAGGGGGGGGAGGGAATTAATGACGATGAGGGGATGGGTATTGGTTGAAAATCTAGCTTGCTTCCCACGCCCCTGAGAGAGAGAGAGAGAGAGAGAGAGAGAGAGAGGAGGGAGGAGAGAGAGAGAGGAGAGAGAGAGAGGACGACGACAAACGACCGACACGCAACTGACGTCGGTAACTTCCCTTCCTCATGCTGACATCAACATCATCATCTTTGTTCGGATGACAAGGAGGAGGTGAGAGGGAAAGTAAAGGATGAAAATGAGAATGATTTTACACGGCATTTAGTATCTCATTACCGTTGAGCTAAAATAGAACAGGAAAATATACATACTTATTTAGTCAAAATATCAATAATGAGCGCAAAGGGGTCATTCATAGGTTGTGGTGATTGATAACTCCCGTGTTTTCGATTTTTTAAAGCCCCTCTTTTACCGAAATTAGATAACAAAATAGATGTTGCAACGCATAAGGAAAAATTATTATTGAAATTATTATGCCATTTATATATACGTATCATCATTATATTACTCCCAAAAGAAATTTAAACGACCTAACATGATGGTTGAAACAGGGTTTTCTTCCGATTTCTCATTATCATTAACCAAAATTTTTCATTGAATCCGGATATTTACAGGCGTGTTTCAAAGACACGAAGACACAAAATTGGGAAAAAATTGCCCAAAACAGGATAGCGATATCTCTCTAATTTTGATAAATGAAAACAAATGATATAATTTCACATGCCTATCAATAGCTAATCGTCTTATCTTGATTTCCTATACATTCGGTGAAACGATAAATCCGGATGTGGGATCATTTGTCTCATATACTCAAGTATTTGAAACTGCCGTGACACTCGCTGCATTATAAAAATTAACTAATCTTTATAATTTCACACAAGTTTCAGTCCTATAAAAAAAAGGCCAAACTAAACTCGGAAAAAAATCGGGGGAAAAATTACATCATATTCGTTGTATGAACAAATGTCATTAATCAAACGATAAATTTATCAATCAACATCATCCAGCGCCTCTACCGGAACAACTTAAAAAATGCCAAAAAGGTAAAAGAACTCTGTGTAAACCTAAGGACAAACTTGCTCTCTGAATACGAAAATTTACATACAGAGGAAATAGTGCTCCTATTGCCTGAAGGGCACAGGATACCAGACCTCCTGTTACCAGTGTCAAAAAGATTTTCTAACGCAAGGTCTAACAACTGACAGTTTCATATCTTCTTTTATTTCTGAGACTGACAGGTCTGGCAACCACACCCTTTTATTGAACCCAAGGCATCAGGATATGAAGAGAAAGGTAGATAAAATTGAGTGTCAGAAGCTTTGGCAGATCCCAAAGAAGGACACATACAGATGTCAAAGATCGATAGCTACAGATACCAAAGAATGAAAGTTGCGTTGACAAAAGCTGGTGGTTCACATTCTACAGACTGGTAGTTGAAGATTACAAGGAATGGTGGGTCATGGCTTCCATGTCCTAAAACCAAACTGCTGAAGACAGACTGGCAGCAACAGATGTAAAAGATTAACAGTCTAATGTATCAAAATCTGAAAACTCACAATGGTGAAAATATCCTCCAATTTCTACTAAATGACTGTCAGTGGGAGCTGCATGATGCAGGTGTCAAAATATCCAAAGAAAAGTTTCAGATACAGACTTATCACTTTAATAAATACTATGGTAAAATGAGTCACAGTTTCCTAAGTCTCTCACCATAAGGAGCTAAGTAGCCCCAGTAATAATACCTTGTTAGGGGCAGGTATCTAAGGAGACGATATCAGGTCTTACAAGCAGCAGGGGCAAAAGTTGGTGAATTTCACACACGGAATATGCTGAATTCTTCTGAAAATAAATAACTTTCTTAACTAAAATTGTCAATGCCCTACCAGGAACAACTATTATAGCTTATTACGTACAGAAATAAATCTTTTAGTTGCAGGTACCCATATAATAATAATAATAAAAAAAAAACCACTCTGCTAAAACTTGAATATTCCTTTACAAAGCATTGCTAATCAAAAGTGACTTTCGCTGATCGTAGGAATAGTTAAATAAGCCCCTTACAAACACTGTAGACTACAGGGACTAATTCGCAGATGTCCAAGACCACACAAGGAAGTTTACTAACGTAAAAGAGCAAAAGTAATTGGTTACAGAATAACTAGCAATTCCATCACAAATGCAGACATAAGTGATATTTATACAATTCAAACGTTATCCACTGCATTTGAACATTTGTTATGCAAGGATCCGAGTCTGCAAAAACATATAACTTAATCATTATACCTCCAATGTTCAACCATAGTTGGATTAGCTACTATTGCATACGAGATGCTTAGGTGGAGAGGGCATTTAAATAAATGTATCAATACAACCATTAACTATTTCAACTTTTTTTTTCTCTACGGTGTATAGTAGCCCATTCACTAAACGTCTGTATTTGTTAAAATTAACACTAAGAATGAACATCCTACGATTAGATATTTCTCAACTGTTTACTTTTACTGCAACGTAATCATGTAAGCTTGAAATAAGCTGGAAGAGGGTAATTATAATTTATTCACAAATTTCACTTCGGAGATTCATACCCAAATGAGACATTGAGATAATAAACAAATCATCCTCCCTTTCCTCTTATTATAGCTTGTAGTTACTACACAAAACGACGTGTAGAGAGAGAGAGAGAGAGAGAGAGGAGAGAGAGAGAGAGAGAGAGAGAGAGTGAGAGAGGAGAGAGAGAGAGAGAGAGAGAGAATAATCATCCTGTTTGCGTTTTCAAAGTAACTACTTTCAAGAAGTCCACTGCTTCCACAGGAGGTTAATTGCAATTTTTTATTTCTATTTTCAGGCATTTTTCTCGTTTTCTTCATGCGAGATCTTGATAAAGGCACAGGAGACGACACTGGCCATAGTATCTTAAAAATGTTTATCATCTTCAAGTCAATTCAGCTAATAACAGGACAAAGACCTGTTTATATTTTCCCCAGAAATTAGCTGCCATGTTTGGGAAACAAAATTATACCAAGAGATACTTTTTTTCGTATCCACGTATATCTCTATTCATTATTCCCACTACTGCTTTCATTAACTGCACTGTTATTATCTGCATTACCCCCTTATAGTATTTATAATACATTTCCTCTAATCATCTCATAAGGTATTTTAGGGAGGCATATCAAAATTGTTGGTATCATTTTCACTACTATTTCACTTTTCAACCATATTCTGAAGACCATGTGGTAGTCGGTGAGTATCTTTTAAACAAATTTGCTAGTGAATTAATTTCATATTTGTCAATTACTGCTTAGGGGTGTGGTGGCCGATGTGATAACGTCCCTGACTGGTAATCGCCATACTGGGTTCGAGTCCCGCTCAAACTCGTTAGTTTCTTTGGTCGCTGCAACATCACCATTCCTAGATTGGGGGAGCCTATAGGTATATCTGCTAAGTTATCAACAGTCATTGCCTGGCCCTCTTGGTCCTAGCTAGGGTGGAGAGGGGGCTTGGGCGCTAATCATATGTATATATGGTCAGTCTAGGGCATTGTCCTGCTTGACAGGGCAATGTCACTGCCCCTTGCCTCTGCTATTCATGAGCGGCCCTTTAAATCTTTAAAACGCACTCCCCGTATACAGTGATCAACTTCCTCAAAAGATTTTCATCTACAGCGAACATTTACTTAACCACTTACTTCTTTTTTCATTGACCATCATTTGCTTCAACTGTTCTTCCCACTTAGTGATTATTTGCTTGACCTTCAATTACCTCTACCCGCGATTATTTCAATAAACGCACTTCTATTCACAAAGATTATTTTCTGTTTGTATTTAGTATCAAGAGCATCTCAAACGCTATAAACACAAGATCTCTGTTGATGGAATACCTTTGATAATAGTGATGGCTAAAGTGAGCACATATTCTAATCATAATCTGGCCTTTCGCCTCCACCTTTAACCTTTATAGTTCAAACTTGGAAAATTTATTATGTGTGATGATTAATTTTATCAGTATATAAAAATGATACTAAAGATATGTATCAAAGTATGAAGTATTTAAACCGGTAGAAATATGAGGATATACCTCATAAATTTAATTGTTAAAGTCACTAATACAATTTATGGAAATGGGAAATATTTAAGAAGCTTTTAAAACCATTGAAAATCAGTTATCTTGTTTGGCCTTTCATGTTTTTAAACTACTTTAGAACACTTTGCAAATTGATAAACTTATAATAGCATCGATATTCACTGAAATAAAATTGATTCCACATATATGCTGCTCTAACGAAGTTCTTAAACTACTGAAAAATTACAGTCTAAAAAGCCCTCTAAGAGTTAAACGTGTTACAAAATCATGAAATATAATTTAAATTTGTCTATATATATATATATATATATATATATATATATATATATGCATCTATATATATATATATATATATATATATATATATATATATAGCATCTATGTATATATATATATTATATATATATAATATATATATTTATATATGTATATATTTCGTGATTTTAATCAAAATAAATATCAACCACAATGGCATTTAATATCGAATTCTACCTTTGGGAAAGTATATCCACTGGAAATTCATTTATGATAACTGCTTCTGGCTGGCCAGAGATTCAAACCTATGCCTCTTAGCCGAAACCATGCCAGCAGGGACTTCACCAACTGATATACACTCCCAAAGGTCGAATTCGATATTAAATGTCATTGTGGTTGATATTCATTTTGATTAAAAATCACGAAATATATATATATATATATATATATATATATATATATATATATATATATAATATATATATATATATGTATATATTTATATACACACACACACACATATATATATATATATATATATGTATATATATATATATATATATATATATATATATATATATATATATATATATATATATATATATATATATATACACGGTTATATATTTTCCCTCTTCGTAACACTGGGTGGCTTAAGAAAGCTAACACCCTTTCGTTTCGAGGCAGTTCCTTTTTGGGATGAGGTTACAATTTTTATGCCCTGCCATTGTGTTTTATATGGCGACATTGTCTGGCTCTTCATAATGAGTGCCCATCAAGTACTGTCCAGACACAGCGTAGCCAAACTTCCTTTGTAGGAAGACTGAAATTTTGGTGAACATGTTTAAAGGTTTAAAGGTCACTCATGAATGGCAGAGGCAAGGGACAATGACATAGCCCTATCAAGCAGGACAATGCCATAGCGGACTGACAACTTATACATATGATCAGCGCCCAACCCCCTCTCCACCCAAGCTAGGACCAAGGAGGGCCAGGCAATGGCTGTCAGCAGATAAGACCTTTAGGCTCCCCCAAACCCCACATCCTTAGCTTACAAGGATGGTGAGGTTGTAGCGGCCAAAGAAACTAACGATTCTGAGCGGGACTCGAACCCCAGTCTGGCGTTCACCAGTCAGGGACGTTACCACATTAGCCACCACAACCCTCGTCATTCCAAATACTGCGCATGTGTGTAAATTCAATGAATCGTACATATTTGTTTTCTTTACCGGAAACCACTAAAAACTTGAGCTAGTTTAATTTTTCCTAGTTTCTGTAGTTACTCTAAACTTCAAAACTTAAAATCTTTAAGATATAAAATGATAGCCATATTAAGGGAATTATTTTTTCCATAATTACTGACTTACATGTCACATTGTAACATTATTACAATTGCATAATAAAAATGGTTAAAAATGTCTCAATAGGTTACATGTTTAATTACCTAATAAAAGAATGTAGATATTCAATATATACAAACATAATAAATTTGTAGACTACACTCACAATAATACATATACATTTCATACCTTCTTGAAAAATGTTACAATTTTTTACTTATGCTTCTACTAACAATTTCTATTAACTCCGCGTGTTATACCAAACCTACACTCACGAAATCTGATATGAATAATCATGAAAGATCTTGAAAATTCAAAGACACAATATAAGGAAAAAACAAATAACTGAGTTGAAGGAATTCTGTATCATAAGTCTTTTAATGAATTCATTAGAAATTGAGAAAAAAGGAATATGTAGAATACAGAGTAGAGATTGAACCCTTCTCTTGAACTTGATAAGTGCGAGGATATTCCTTCTTCAGCTATTCACAAAAAAATAGGGATTGGCTGGTCACCGCGTCCCCTGTGCGATGATTAGAGACATGGCTGTAGGCCATCTGTCCTGAGGCTGAGTGGGTCTATTATCCCGATAAAAAAAAATCTTTCCCAACCCCCCCTCCCCCCTCCCCTCTCCTTTTCATTTGCACACATATCTATCCCGATTACAGAGACTTTTTTCGTATCCGTCTGTTGCGCCCCAAATGAAAGGTAAGCTTTAAATATTTGTTTATGACCATTACGGCCGTACGGAAAGGCATAAAGAAGCACCGACGAGGACTCTCATTTACATAGCGCCCGTTCGTCATCCTACGTGCCCGGCACTGAGCAGGAATTTCCTGTTAGCTTATGCAAGAAGAGAGAGAGAGAGAGAGAGGAGAGAGAGAGAGAGAGAGAGGAGAGAGAGAGAGAGAGAGAGAGAGAGTCTACCGATGACAAAGACCCAAGCGAAACAACGGTCGCCGACCACGATTACTCTCTTCCGTTCCCCTCCGCTGCGTCGGCATCCCCGGTAAAACACTCCATAACTCATCCTCACCTGGCCCATATATATTCATGCATATGTCATCTCATTAGGAGACCGATCAAGGCTTCATTGAAGATGTAGGAGAGGAAAAACTCTGAAACCGCCAAAAGCTTACAGAATATCGCATCACCTCTCGCCTTCCATCTTGGACAACACGTCATGTCTGTCTTGCGTTTATTCCTCACATCACTTCCTCATGATCCCCAGCCTCCCCATCACCAGTCGTTCCAGTCCTGTTTTCTCGGCCCCATGGGACCTTTTGGGGGACGAGGGGGACCCATTGCGGTTTCCCGATTTGGCAAGGGGGACAAGCCCTTCCCCCCAACCCTCACCCCTACCCTGCTTTCTTTTATTTCTTCTCCTTTTTCTTCGCGGAGGGGGTCGTCAGCCCATTTTCAGGATTCAGAAGCGACCGTTACGGTCAAGCTGATTCGCCGTTACCTGTAACCTCCGAGTACTGAGAGAATCATCGCCCTTTCTATTTATTCATTTATCTGTCTTCTTCGTTTGTGTATTCGAACGTCCTGACTGACCTTCCTTTTCATTTTATCACCATCGTGATCAGAAATGTCACCTTTGATTTACTCAAGGGTTTCATGCTTTGTGACTCTCGTTTATTGCAAATCTGTACTTAAATGTGTTTGATTTTAAACGTATAGAATTCGCATGCAGATCTTGAAACGTCGAAAATTTCAATTGTTGGTAACTGTAATCTTAATAAATTTTGACGCAAATCTTTATTAAGTTAAACTACATGATACTGTTGTCCATATAAAGCATAAAATGAAAAACATTTTTAAACAATCACCAGTTATAATTATGAATGCCAGGATACTTAAAGAGATCGATATTAGTGTTTTTTATCTAATTCGAAAGTTACGACAAATCAAATTTGAAACTTTCTTTAGAGAGAGAGAGAGAGAGAGAGAGAGGAGAGAGAGAGAGAGAGAGAGAGAGAGAGAGAATCGTGAAGGGGATGGGAGGCAAGGTTGCTTCTGCGACTTACGGCTGGTTCTGGCGTAACGAGAGAGGCGAAGTGCAGAGACGGCCATCCGATACCTGGCAGCCCATCACCTGAGCCCCACTTAAGGGGGTCCAAATGACACCGCCACCACCCCTTTTTCCAGCACTATCACCTCTGCTACCACCACCAGCACCATCACAAGGCAGGCCATGCCCAACCCTTCTGGCCTTCTTTTCTTTCTTCCATTCAGGGGCTTTCTTGCTTATTTCTGTTAATGTGCTGGACCATTCATGACCATTTTCTTAAAGGCCATTTCCTTTTCACACCTGTGCTTTTAAAACTAATTAACATATTTTTTAAGGTTCGTAGCTCTTGCACCAAGAATCTATTGGCATACAAGATGGCGATTGGGGCCACAGCGATCGAACAAAGGTTCACGGATACCGTTACTGTTGAACTCGGCTTCTGAAAGCAATGGACACTTCGACGTGATTGTTACTCGTCAACCCAATAGTCTTGGCGGTATGTTAACAATCACTTCTTTAAATCTCGATGCTCATCTCTCTCCAATTGTGCAACAAGAAGATTCCTTCTCTCTCTCTCTCTCTCTCTCTCTCTCTCTCTCTCTCTCTCTCTCTCTCTCTCTCTCCAAATAAACAAAAGCACAGATGTGACAGCAAGATTATTTCGCAATCACATGTTTTAGTAAAAAAACAACTCTCTCTCTCTCTCTCTCTCTCTCTCTCTCTCTCTCTCTCTCTCTCTCTCTCTCTCTCTCTCTCTCTCTCCGGGCAGGCAAGTTCAGTCGGGCGAACACTAAGAACTTCCAGCGTATCTCGTAACCCCTTTTAGACCTGTCCAGTGTTTTTCAGCTGCCGCCCTTTTGCTTGTATCTGATTACCAGGAGCGGTGCCTCTGTTGCTGTCGGGTCTCCTCGCCTCCATTCCATTCTCATACTCTTCCTTCAACCTCCCTTCTTCAATTTTTTCATCTTCACATCAGCCGAAACTACACTTTTTGATTACTGACTTTTATTCCCTCGTTCTCATTTTCTATCCAATGCGTTTTTTACTTTTTTTATGGCATGATAAGCTTGTGGCATTCTCGTCCTTATGTCTTAAACTACATGTTTTCGTGGCCATTATCCATCCTTGTTCGCGTTTATTTCAAGTGTAGAATGCCACAAATGATAATTTCCATCTATTCTCGTCAAGCTTTATTTCAATATAAACTGCTTTGGTTTGGTCTTCATCCAGTCTTATCCATCTTCATATTTCAACTATCTTCACAATTATTTTTGTCCTGTTACATTCTCATTCAACATTATTTGGTTGTTACATCCGATACACCTAATTTCAAAAGCTTCTTTGTATAACTTTTCTTTTATGACACCATTCTTATCCGTCTCCGTCTACACTATTATGCTTTTTATTTGTACCATTCTTATTATACAACTATCACTCTTTGCATTACCCAAAATATATTCTTTATTTTGTTCCGTTCTTATCAGGGGCTAAGTCAACCAGGTAATATTTCAATGAATCGTCTTCCTAAGGGGATTATCCCGGCAATTAACCGCTTTGCGGAGACTCTTCTGAATGGGGACCGCATCTGTTACCTAATCCTTCGTGATGCAGAAACCTAAACACAAACAAATACGCTCCTTATCCGTTCGAACATTCATAACCTCAAAGGCATCGATACTGAGAATGATGGCTCTTAATGAGCTGGTTCCGACGCTGTCAATCAATTGTGCCTTCTAAGGAAGCGCCCCGACAGAGGGTTCATTAAAGCTACACACTGACCATTCCTATTTTCCCATCTGGATCTCGAACCACACAAAAGCCTTAGATGTAAAGATGCAGAAATAAAAACTCAACGAAGTTTGAGAGACTATCTACAAGAGATAGTTATAAAGACTCATAAACCTTTTGTTACAAGCAGCATCAATCACAAGAATCAGATGCAATATGAGTTGGTTGTCTGTTTGTTCCAGGTATCTGCAATAGGAGTTAGGTCCATTGAGGTTATTGATGGCATAATATATGAAATGTTAAATTATTACATGTAGATTAGTCATCCTCATCTCCTACGCCTATAGACGCAATGGGCCTCAACATGTAGATTAAAGGTAACATTAAAGGAATTAGACCACAAATATGCCTTGGAAACATGTAACATACGAATGTGTAAGGGATCAGATCACAAAAAAACAATCATTAAAATTTTATCTATAACTATTACCTTCAGGAACCGGTTTATATATCTAAAATAGCTTTTGTAGGTTTTAATCCCCATCACCCAAACGTCACTTTCTTTCATCATCTAATAGTTTCACCGCTAAAATCTCATACAAACGACCATCTACAGCGACGAGTTCTCGAACAAAAATTCAGGACGAAATAATACTTACACATAGTTGATTCTCCCATCCATGTCTAGGGTAATTTACTATTTAAGTTACTCATTATAAATAGCACCTCTTCACTTTGGTTTTCGTTTTCAGAGCTTCCTATAAATCGTTATCTTGAAGACAGGTGAGTAGGTGTAAGATCTACATCCCTTTAGACTTTGGGTGGGTAAGTGGCCTTCATAGGGCATACGGTGTATGGTCTAACTGTTCTGTTCCTTTTTTTTTATAGCCATCGAAATGACATGTACCAAAGGGTTTGCATTATAGCTGGAAATTTTCCATTTCACGATCTTCCTAATCTGGAAGCTGAATCGGTAGAACTTCAAAAGTTCAAACCTGCAGCGAATGTTTCTATGTTGAACAGACTGACATATCTCTGTTTATGGTTTATATATGAAAAATCTGTTTTAATGTTGTCACTGTTTTTAAAATATTTTATTTAAATTTTTCATTACTTCTCATATGATTTATTTATTTCCTTTCCTCAATGAGCTATTTTCCCTTTGGGAGTCCTTGCACTTATAGCATTCTGCTTTTCCAACTAAGATTGTAGCTTGGCTAGTAATAATATGAATTTTATGTGATTCTCAGTTATGTTATGTGACTCTCAGGAACATCGACCTTAAAGTCACGAATATAAACATGTAAGAATAAAATTCCCCTCGTCACTAAAAATTATTCAAAGTTTTAAAATTTGGTTTTTAACAAGCCCAGGTTGGCCTCCAACCCATCTATGGATAATTATATGTATCCTAGTTCGGAAGAACAATATAAAACTTAAGATGATTACGACGTTGCTTGTTTCTTCCTTCCCTCTCTGTGCCATCTTTGTTTGCTTCTTTACTTCCCCTTTAATGCTCTCTCTCTCTCTCTCTCTCTCTCTCTCTCTCTCTCTCCATTCCCATTTTTTCCCTCTTAAATCTTCTACCCAGCCTTCACTTCGGATCCCTGCCCAACCACACCCCATTATTCCCCTTCCCCCGACAATTTCTAGCACCCCGCCCCCCACCCTTCCCCTACTGAACCCCCTTCAACCACCCAAGAGCTTAAGTGCCATTAATAACAACGAAGTTGTTCGGCAAAAAACTCGGCCTGGGAACAACGAAGGAGCTTTTGGCGGTGGATTCCTCCCGCCCGCCGGCAACAAAGTCGATTGACCACATGGCGATGCCTTTTGCCTTACGATACCGGCGAGCGAAGCGCTGTTCTGCAGCCGGGAATCAACTCCGTCATTGTCGCTCGAACCACTCCGTTTTACAACACGGATTTTCCCAGTTACGGTCTTTGTTATTCTCTCCTCGCATGATTCTGTTCGGCTTAAAAGATTACGCCTTAAAAATTTTGGAAACATCCAAGCATAAATAATGAATAGCTAAACCAGATAGCTTTAATGTATATGAATAACTTGATTTTCCACGTTAACATATCAATTGAAAATACAGTTACCTATGTACCTAATCTGAAACAAGGTAAGTCATTCAATTAAACATATAATCAGTGCAGTTTATGCCTGTTTAACTGACTGATTAAAAAATTAGTTGCCTAAATGCACTTTGTGTGTGTGTGTGTGTGTGTGTGTGTGAGAGAGAGAGAGAGAGAGAGAGAGAGAGAGAGAGAGAGAGAGAGAGAATATTAAAAAAACTCCTCAAGCGATTACTTGAAGCCTTTGCAACCCAGTTCAGAAGTAAAAGCAACAGATAAATCGTTAAGCAGAGGACAGGAAAAATAAAAACCTGTCACACTCAGAATATGAAAAAGAGAACATATTTGCACACAATCGCCAGATAAATCATACACTTCTAAAGGTGACGTTCATTAATTTCTCTCTCTCTCTCTCTCTTCTCTCTCTCTCTCTCTCTCTCTCTCTCTCTCACTCTCTCTCTCTCTCTCTCTCTCTCGTAGCTTTTCCATTAAGAATATAGTCAACTCGTTAACAAAAATTATGCATACTCAAACCCCAAGACGGATATAGTTCTATATCCAATAACATATAGAAATATTCTTAGGCGTTAATGGAGGGAAAATAAAAAATAATTAGTTGTTTAAACAATATTATAAAACGAAAGCCTTAAAAGGGTAATAATGGAATTATAAGTGGCAAAGTCTAAAGAAAATCTTCATGCATCTCTACTTTTAACTGTCAGGTTAAAGAGGCCGAAGGTCGAAGATGTTTTGGAGGGATTTTACGGTTGGGTTTCATCCTTGATTCAACATTTACATGATAGACAAATACAACTTGTGGAAAAACAGTTTCAACTCCTGCATAAGCTTCAAATCTAAATAAATCCCCTTTAATGAATTCTATTACATTGAAAAGTTATATGAACCCATTCAACTAAGCCTTGTTGCATTGAGCTTCCTAATTTAAGTCATGCTGCTGTTTTCCTTGAATAGAGAACGCACGCCTGGCCGAGTCTGGAAGAGATGAGAAAGGTGGAAGGGCGGGTGTATTAGGTGATCTGAACGCTCAAGCATAAGATAGAGAAAGCAATGGCATAGGAGTGCCTCGAGTGAAAGTGAGTGGAAGGAGAGACTTGAGAAAACGTTATCTGGTGCTAGATTCGGGAAGAAAATAAAATTAAAAAGAAAAAGAGTTGATCAGAGTATTTTAGATAATAGCAATAGTGAAAATACGAATAGATTTACACGAAGATGAAAGTTCTGGAAAGTAGCAACAAAAATAAGATGATAGAGGTTGGTAAGAAAGTAGTTATAGAAAGAAACGGCCATTCATTAAATATGAAGAGCAAAGGTTTGAAGTCGGAGTGGCTAGACCAAGACCTACAGATAGGTCTTGGGCTAGACTAGAAATGTATACAAATTCGACGCTAGGATAACTAATGGGATTATGCACAGCCCAAACTTTTAGATGTTATCTCTGCTATTTAAACTTACTCTATTCATTAGTGTATGAACAACGCCAATTTATTTTTGTCCTTTAAATTTTACGGAATCTCATCCAAATACTTTAAAAGTTCACAAAGTCCTAAATGCATAAAGCAAACACGTTTAATCTTTACGCTGTGACGTACTGTAAGTTAAAAGATCAGCATTTCGTGCATATAGTTTATTCTATCATCTCTCGGGATTAACGCTCGTCGAAAACGGCTGATTTTATTGTTGAAATGAAAACAGTTCGGAATCGTTGCACCTAATTAAGCTATTTAGTAACCTTTTAGAATCAGGTAGAGAAACGAACAGCGAAGTGACCGAAATCGTTAAAATAATTCAAAATATTTATAGCACAATCCTCCCAAACATAGCTTCGACTTTACCCTATAATATTTGTAAATTGATCTTATTTTATTCTAATATATAACTTTCCGTTGAAATGTGACCAACTACCAAGCGGAATCAGCCTGGTGTTAGAGCCAACAATAACCACTTCTGTTGTAAGGTCCCTGACTGACGTGTTATAAAACAAACAGAATTTCAAAATCAGTGTTTCGACAATACATATTCGATGATACCACAAAGGGTGGTTGGATGCCCAAGAATTATTAACGTCCAGCAAAAAAAAAAAAAAAAAAAAAAAAAAAAAAAAAAAAAAAAGCTGGTTTTGCGATAAGGACATCAGTAAAATCTCTTCAACACTGTACTTTATGTCAATGATAATACGTTTTATATATTTTGGTTCGGTATATCATCGTAATCTCTTGTGGCTGGCATGTGAAAGTAATAAAAAATATATTATACCAAGCAAACTTTTTGCATCCTGGCAACATAATTAAACCTCTCACTCTCTCTCTCTCTCTCTCTCTCTCTCTCTCTCTCTCTCTCTCTCTTTTAAAAACAATAGCCACCGGTCTTAAATCAGTGCAACTGCGTTAATTGATACTTGTAAAACCCATTTAATAAAGTATTAATTATACAGGATATCTACATTAGTCTCGATCCGGAATAGTCTCATAAAACCGAATAGGTTTCGATTATGGACTGCCGACCACCTCAAAACTGAATTTCTTTGACAACTAAGTTTTCATAGAGAGAGAGATAACTTTAAAATCAGTTCCCTTCATTACAAAAACTTTGGAAGTAACCAAAGTATCTTCCTTATTTGTCTTTAACGCAATGCGATTTTTCTATTAAGGGCACTTGGTACCTAATAAAAAGGTCAAGCAATTGAAATTAAAGATAACTGTAGTAATGATAGTTTGCGAAGGGACAATGTTTTCAGGAGTATTCTTAACAGACAAAAATCTAGTCTCTCAACAAATTCTTGAAAACGGTACGCAAAATATAATTTACTTATGCGGAGAAAAATTATATATCTTTTAAAGACGGCGCATCATTGGGAAGAAAAAGAAAAAAATATGAAGATAAATAAAAAAAATTAATAAATTAATATGAGCTTCAAATTGAAGAAATCATTCTGGTGATCTCAAGAGAACTAGAAATTGGTAATTCATTAACGGAACCACACGTTGTTACACACACAAACACACGCACTAACAACCCATTTACAAGAGTTATTCTCTGAGAGAAATGTAAAACAAACCGCAAAACAAGATAAACAAACATGGTTGAGGAATGGTATAGGAATGCGTCGTCCTTCGTCCTCCTTTTAAAACCCCGTCTACCTACATTTGGAAGGTAAAATGGAGGAGGAGGATAGGGGAAGGATGATGGGGTGAGGGCTGATGAGAGAAGAGGGAAGAAGGGAGGGCCCATAATTTGTCTGTATTTGTCAGAAGCAGGAGTCGTTATCATACCTGACGTGGAGTTGAACGAGTTAATTACCGTCTGCTCGTCGAGTGAGAAGGATTTTTACTATTCAACCTTAGAGGGAACATCAGCATCTCCAACACCCTGCCATTAAGCTGGCAAAAATTGGATGGCGTTTAATTACGAATGAATTTCAGCAAATGTTGGCGTCACCAGTGAGATTCACGAGAGGCTTCTCCGTCTATTGGAGTTTAGGTTTATTCCGTGATTCATATTATTTAAAGATTTCAAGTATAAACTGATCATCCAAATGACCATTTACTTCATGAAACTCTGCAAAGATTTATCCGTGCACGTCAAGTATCAACATTCCAAGATTATGACTTTACCTAAATTGTCTTGTGAAGACCCTACCATCGAAGGTGTAAACACCGCCCACATTAATATTAATATTTGACTAATGTGTACGTTCTTTACACTGGTAAAAAAAATGAGTATGATATTCTAAAACGGAAAATCGTACCTATTTTACACAAAAATCGAAAAATGGACAAGGGCAGGAGCCTATATTACACATTAGAGAACCAGTTTTAAAAAGAAAGGTGCAAGATTATACATATTTTAGAAGCATTTATAGAAGGAATAATGTAATACAAATAAAGAAGGTCATTAAAGATTTGTATATCTACTACAGTGCTGCCGTGACACAAACACACTCAAGCGTTCCAATCATATGGAATCTTGCAATCTAAGACATATTCATATACAGTAGACAAAAGTCGCCGTCTTGAAACTCAAAACCAAAGTGTAGCTAGTTACTCAGCTAGTTATGAAATCAAAACGTCATTATCAGGTTATAGTACAGCGGCATAGCAGACCAATTGTTCAAATTGGTCTAAAAGCACCAAAATTGGCACACATGTAGATTAATATATTCTAAACATTTTTGGATATGGAGGCATTCAAGATTAGCCCTTAGGAAGATATGGCGGCCATTGTTCAAAATGGCCGCCATTTAACATTAGCGTCATTACATAGACTTCATTATGTGTCGTTAGTTTGGTGCTAGATGGGCCAAAATTCCCTTTTTTTACATCAGAATTAACATCAATAAATGTTTAACAGATATCCATCGGGCATAGTTCGTGTGGTCTAGTGCGAAGAACCACGGAGCCAGTTCTGTCAGAGCATCCACGTACATGCTAAAATTGGCTTCTCTCAGAGATCGCACATAGATCAGAGTGGACAGCTCCAGTGCCAAGACTGTTGACCAGTACTGAAACTGCGGATAACTCTGTTCTCTCTGACTGCACCAGTCTTCGAAGCTTTCAGGGTGCTCATCATCTTCTGTATTGGTGGTGCTGTACTTGTCATAGGCACGCCGTTGGAGATTATACAACGCAGCCGCTGTGACTTGGTGTGCTCTTCTGGTGCGTGTGACGTGAGCTGCTCGAAGAAATGAGTCTGCTATTCCTTCAGTTGTGATCTCTGCTTGTACCAGTGCTTGGGTCCACCCACTTCCCTGCAACCAGTCACCCAGGGTCTTCAGTGCCGTCATCTCAATATGCAACCCCCCAAACATCACCACCAGTTGGTCTTCTCCATATGTGTTTGGCCACTTCCACTGGATCTGTTTTGCTAGAGTGAATAGTGGCTGGTCGCAAGTCAGAACTGGAGTTTGGCCTGGGTTGAGATGTTTAACTGCACTCCTGACTACATCAATAGAGTGTCTGATCATTGCCACAGTGTGAGCACTCTCCTGGAACAAGGGAAGCAGGGACGTTGGTGTGATGACTGGTTGCTTTGGATCTTGGTGCCTTGCATGGTATGCAGCCCATGATGTGTTTTCACAGGCCTCAACATCATCTTTGAGAACACTTCTCGTGTTCTCCAGCCACATATACTCATCTTCTATGTGCTGCTCACAGTTGTGGCGTCTAAGAGAGGTCACAGAAGTAGCTGGGATCATTTGCCCTTTGACAGAAGAAGCAACAGGACGTACATCCGTGTAATATTCTGGTAGAGGCTCAACCGTCTTTGATCCAGTATCACGCCCAGTGAGAGCAATGCTACGATCCACTCCCTCATCTGCACACGTTGGGTGTTGAAAAAGCGAGATTCCTGTTCCATGGAATGAATTCTTGGCTGTGGTGGCACTTGGGTTGTGGTCAATGTTGTCCACAGCCGCAGTTGTGAACACATTGCTACGCAGGGTAGGCGGGCAGACCACTTCCTCTATGCGGTACAGCTGACACACGCTGTTTCCCATCTGGGCAGAAAGACGTAGGACTCTGTCATATGAGATGCTTAGGCCCAGAGAGAAGAGCTTGTCCACAAGTCCTCTCTTGCGTGTTTCAGCATACAGCATCAGCCCAACATAGGTTGGAAGAGGAGTTTCTTGAGACGTACTGTGTCTGACAGCTGGAGGCTCCTGTGTCTTGGTTGCTCCCTGCTTCCGACTTTGCTTGACACTGTTGAACTTGAGAAGCTGCGCAATGGAAAGAGCTGCTTGTGTTGAAGAGGAATGGCTTTGATTCTTGATGGTGGGGCCATCCAGCACCATATTTACCATTGCAACTAGTACGTTTGGCACAGAGTCCTCCTGACAGCCGCCCGGGAATGATCCACGGAATTGGTAAGTGTCTTCAAACATATATCGACGAACTATCTGTGCAGCACGCGCAAGGTGAACTGCCTCAGTGTCACAGTCTTGCTCGCAGGCTTTGCCTAGCGCTTCACCAATGTCTTCATCAAACGCTAGTAAAACATCTCGGCCTTTGCTGTGGGATCTCAGGCCTGGTATCTGGGCTAACAGGCGCTCTTTCAGCCTTGTGCTATTAACTTTCTGGCACAAAACAACCCCGAGCTGTTCCATTCTTGTTGTGTATAGCTTTACAAGTTCTGCGAGTCTGAAGACTGGGGTGGTGCCCTCTTCTAGGTGGGTTTCCTCGATATACAGGACCAGTTCAGCCAGTACGATTCTTGACATTACACCTTCATGGTCAGTTTTCTGCTCGGCTTCTACAGTGGTCTTTGCACGATAGTAAAGAGCCAACAAACACTTGGAATGGTACTTGGCCTCCAGAGCCACCATATCACCCATGCTGAGCCTGGCTATGAGTTCATTGTCCCCAACTTGCGCTGCACACTTCCGTACGCGTGTGTCCACCTGGAAGGTTGTTACTTCATGTAGGGTCTCTGTGCCAGACTTTCCAAAGAAAAAGCAGGAGGTGCCGCTGGTAGTGGCTTCTGAAGAGTGTGTTCTGGCGCGCTTGGCCTGGACATTGTCAGTACTATCAAATGCTGAGCTGCTTGCGATGCGTCTCTTCTCTGCTCTTCGTAGCATTGTGTTATTGTATTTGAGCATACATGTTTTATGCCACTTGGCCTGGTGGGCAACCATTGTCGCCTCAACACCTTGTCCTTCATCTAGTCTCTGTAACTGAACAGTTCTTGGCAGTTCTCCGAGTTCATCAAATTTGACCAAGTTTGCAGCCATTGTCGTGTATCCACTCCCAGGGTCTCGGCGTTTAGACAGTACTGGGCAGACAAGTGACTCTGTTGTCTCCTCTTGACATACAAGACACAGCTTCCAGTTTGTCTCAGGAGGTGTTTTGGGAGTACGTTGCTCAAAAGTATCGACCAGTTGGAACTTCTTTGCCATGGCTGCAGTCTGGAACAACGCGTCTCTGATGTCAGGTGGTGCTGCTGCTGCCTCACCTGCAAAGACACAAAACACCACCATGTTACCACAAGTTACTACTACAAGCACCATGACTATCAACACTATACTATTACTGCAGCCGCCGTCACTGCCACCAACGCTGCCGCTGCAAAGTAAAATTCATTTTCTTGTGAAATGGTAGCCAACTTATTTGGTAAGCACAGAAGTATGTGTAATTGTACAATACTTATCACCTCTAGCACACTTATCACCTTTAGCATCCACAAAAAGACAAATTATGGTACATATTCTATGACGCTAACGGTAAATAGCGGCCATTTTGAAAAATGGCCGCCAAATGTGCTACGGGGAGAATCTTGAATGCCTCCATATCCAAAATTGTTCAGAATGTATTAATCCACATGTGTGCCAATTTTGGTGCTTTTAGAACAATTTGAACAATTGGTTTCATATTTCTTACTATGCCGCTGGGCTATTAGTGTTGGGTATGATAATCATAAATGCAAAGATACGCATTCATTGAAAACAAGGAACTGCAAGGCTCCAATCCTCTTCAAACAATTAAAAAGAATTGGACATAAAAGAAAAGATGCCTAAACTACTAATGATCCAACAACACTCCTCGTCTGAAGAGTGGCTATCTAAAATAGAGAAATGCTTGATTAAAAAAGGAGTAAATATTTAACCTCGAAGTGGTTACTTTTACTTCAGTTAAACCACTCATAAGTCTGAAGAAAAACGTCAAAAGAAATTACAATGGAATTGTTCATTGAACCGGACAACACTTTTCAATTGTAACCAGCATTTGGAAGTGACAAATAATATCCAGTCTCTTGCCAGAATTGCACTTTTATTGTTTTCCATCCCATGATTGTTGGTTTAATAAGTTTAAAACAATCTCGATAACCAAATCTTCCATTCATATGACTGAATTTCAGTAAGCGATACGCATATAGAGCACACACCCACACTTATACACACACACACAAATATATAAATATATATATATATATATATATATATATATATATATATATATATATATATATATATATATACAAACACACACATATATATATATATATATATATATATATATATATATATATATATATATATATATATATATATATATATATATATATATGAGAGAGAGAGAGAGAGAGAGAGAGAGAGAGAGAGAGAGAGAGAGAGAGAGAGAGAGAGAGAGAGAGTGGTAAAGTTGTTTGCGCAGAGGGTTCAAACATTGTCCTTATTATTAAAATGTAGTAGATTAACAAATCCAATGAGCCGGTCTTGATTCTTACAAAATAAAGACTTTTTTTTTTATTAAGACACCTCTGTTAATGAAAACGGCTTGAAATTGTACACACATATACGCACACAAGCACACTTATGTTCGTATGAGTAAGGATTAAAAGGTTTAGAAATATTTACAAACATCACGAAATCAAAAATCACATAAATGGGCAAAATGAATATCTCCACCAAATATGAAATTTCTAAACCGCAGATATCAATAGACCTCCAGAAACGATCTTCTCATTGATATGAACCAAATGAAGTAACAAGAAGAAAATCCCAGGTGACAAAAGCGCCACGCGCCAGCCACGTGACAGCTAACAAACCTGTAAATAATAAACATGTGGTACATAACATGAAAACCAATAACACCAGAACAACTGCACACAAACACATTATCGGCGCATTTATCTATTCTAACGAAGCACAGCTCTAACGGACACTTAATGCATACCAAATGCTCAGGACACTTAATTTATTAGTTAATTAAACCTTTCTCTGTTTAGCCTAACCGCAAGCCGATCTGAGCGCCGCCAATCTGCCAGGGACAAAAGACTCCCAAAGACAACGAATAAGAGAAAGAGGAGACCGGTTACTTGACAATGGAAGTTATGATCATGTTAAGACTCCAACGCGTGATTAAATTATGTGTCAGAGAGAGAGAGAGAGAGAGAGAGAGAGAGAGAGAGAGAGAGAGAGAGAGAGAGAGAGAATCCGCTTTATTCAAAACGTCTCAGAAGCAACAGGTTGTAGAAAGGGAAAAGCAATGAATGTCACTAGCCAGCTGTTTTTATCTGTTTATGAATCTATTAAAAATGTTCGGGATTGATGCTCATATATTATCATAAATCTATCTTTGAAGCATCTTATACTAAGGTTTTCTCTCTTACACACACACACACACACACACACACACACACATATATATATATATATATATATATATATATATATATATATATATATATATATATATATATATATATATATATATATATATATATATATATATATATATATATATATGAGCCGAGCCCCTTTGCGTCAATAGTCGTAGGAGATGATGATGATATATATATATATATATATATATATATATATATATATATATATATATATATATATATATATATATATATATATATATAGCATTTATAGACACACATTAACCTGTATGTACATATACATACAACTCACATATATACATTTGTCTTTGATATAATTTGTGATTTTCGAAATCAATAAATATGGAAAAAATATATTCAATATACCTTAACCAGGTTTATCGCAAACACAAGCACCCTATCTCTCTCTCTCTCTCTCTCTCTCTCTCTCTCTCTCTCTCTCTCTCTCTCTCTCTCTCTCTCTCTCTTTATATATATATATTATATATATATATATATATATATATATATATATATATATATATATATATATATATATACATATATATACACATATAAACATATGCCAAACACGTGTGATTGCGTCTGTATGTGTGTAGAATAATCTACGGTACATGAAATACGAAGCTCATGTTTATTCCATACCTAAGAGAAAGATGCCAGGAGAGAGAAAGGTTTGGTATAAAATCTTTCGTATTGTTCGACGACGATCACCGAAATCATCCCATTTTTAATGTGCTACAAATCACTGATAAAAGACAGTGAACATTCAAGTATATTTATTACTGACAGGTACAAAGTATACATTGCCCATACAATGATAATCTAAATACTTGGGTCACCCAATATCCAAAAATAAAAAAGAAATAGTAATAAATAAATGAGATACAAAACGAGAAAAAGAATACCGGGCAATATCAAACCATATTCGTAATCAAAGCTAACTGCCTACAATAAAACGATATAAGTTTAGTGGTCTAATGGAACATGATGAAAATCACAGAAATTATGATAATTCTCATTATACCCTAGTTATAGTATGTAGAAAATAAGGAAAAGTAATTCGAAATACCTTTGGATCTTGCAAAAGTTCTCGTTTCACCCCTTTCTTTGTGCCTCGTTTTTTTTTCCTTGAACGATTTTCTAAGAATTCATTATGTAAAGGACTCCATGATGTTCCTTTTGGATATATAATATTAATATAATCTTTATAACAACAATAAACAATTGCTGTTTTCCATCAAAATTAGCAATATTTATATCAATGAGAGAATCTTTTTTTATTCAAAACAAAAACAGAAGCTGTTCAAAACTCAAGTAAGATTTTGAGAGAACATTACGACATCAGTTCAGTTATTCATAATAACATTTTTATGGAACGCTTGGAAACGAAACAAAACGAACATTATCGATGAATACTAAGATTCATACACGACGTTGAACTACGAACCTGATGCTAAGTGTAAAGAGTCGTTAATAAAGACAAACTTAAAATGACAATGTCGTTAATGGAATCGAACAATAAAGGAAATGTAATCCGGCCATAAGAAATGAAGTTTTATCATAATAAAATTCATCAGCTTTATAAGAAAGGAATTGAATATTTTCACAGATATTTTTCTACCGTTGAACATGTCAGTGATTTATGTTCCTAATAGTTAGTCCAATGTAGTAGGTCGCCATCAAGAAGAGAGGGATTGGGATATATATATATATATATATATATATATATATATATATATATATATATATATATATATATATATATATATATATATATATATATATATATATAAACACATATATGTATATATGTGTGTGAATGTATATATACATAGAGAGAGAGAGAGAGAGAGAGAGAGAGAGAGAGAGAGAGAGAGAGAGAGAGAGAGAGAGAGAGAGAGAGAGAGAGAGAGAGAATTATTTTATAAACGGCCGAGAGATTGCCTGATTGGAATAATAAGTTCCTTGAAAACCATTAAATTAGCAGAAACAATAAGCATACGTTGCCTCAATCGATTAAACACCCAACCCCCCCCCCCTTCCCCCCAAAAAAGGCAATCAATTTACTTCAAGTATTTTAGCGGACTTCATTAATTGGTGTCTATTAGTTGATTCAATTAATAAAGCCATTTTAATGAATCCAATTACCTATGATTTTTTTTTTCTGCTGGATAACTAACTAGAATGGATTTTAGACGAGTTAATTACTAAGAGCTATTCTAATGTTTTTAAGTTTTGGATGATTAATAATGCTAGCACAAGGGTAAGCAAGGTCTAAGAGTGGATGAAATATGCAATTGCTATGCATTAACCTCTGAAGCAACTGAACAGCTTAAGATAGGTCAAGCATCTCACATAGACTTGATATAGATTTGCAATCCAAGGAATATTCAGAAGACTTTTCCTTTTCCCCAACTGCCGAACTCCGACACTTTCTCGTTTCTTCAGTATTTCATGATTTCTATAACTACCTCTTTTCTAAGAGAAATGACAAAAGATTTATCTTTAGTAAGAACTCTCATCAAATAGCCAATCCAGTAGCTCTTGTCATTCAATTATATTCATAAAATCTTCGGCGAATAAAACATTTAGGACTGCTTTCGGTAGTTTCACCATCTTATTATTATGACAGCAATCAAAAGAATAAATAGTGTCTTGGAAATCATTTAAGTGGCCGTGGCACTGGATAACTTGTAATATGTAAAAACTTCTAGAATCGGGAAAGAAGACATAATGATTTTGAAAGTTATTAGGGTATTGAGGACACTAAGAGTTGTGATAGGAAAAACTAAATGGAACTTCACGAATAATAGGGATAGAAAAAGGCTAAAGTAAAATAAACAAGAGAGAAAATATGTATTTCCAAGAAGGTAAGCAGGTAAATGGAAACAGAGGTACCCCAATAAAAAAAGAAAGAAAAAAAAAACTACAAACGCCATCTAAAATATTGCAATCTAATTAAGATAAATAACAAAGTTAAATAAACAGCTAACCTTTAATTAATCGAATCAATGCGAGAGGAATAGTTATAAAATCATATGGACTTTGATTAATTAAAATCTCGAACGAGGTATATGGTGTTTTAACTGCGATGTGGCCATATAATTATCAAAAGCATAAACGAAGAGAGAAACTATTTTCATAATTGTGATATGAGTGCTAGATATCATATATCAAGAGTAATGGAAAGGGTATTAAATATATGTTGTCCAATAGTTAATAAAATAAAAGAAGAGAAAATAGCGAATTTACACGATGTGTGGCCAATGGCTGCTCCAAATCAAGGACATAAGAAGTTTCTGTATGTCCGATGTTGACTGGTTTTTGCTGATGAAACTAAAAAACACCAATCGCGAGCAAAATAAACCCATGAAGAAATATAAACTACTTGCTTATTAAACCTAGAAAAGAGGTTTAAAAAGGGATACATACATTAGCCGATCAAAATCAAGAACTAGAACTTCTAAAAATCTGATCATTGGTTATTCAAAGCTGAAGGATGAGATGAATGGTTCGTCCAGTGTGATATGGCCGTTGATTTACCAAACACAAGGACGAGAGAAATGATAAGTAAAATCATGGTTGTGAGAAAAGCTGTTTTAATCGCTGTAAGTGGTTTGATTACTGGGTTGATCAAAGCTCACGGTGGGTGTGATTGATGGCTGATTGTAACAAAATAGAGATTGGTGTTTTCAGCAAGTTATAGTAAATTGAATCGGACTCGAAACTTGCATGAATAGGTTGATCAAAACTAAGAAATAGAGAAAAGGCTCTTTGAGTGTGATAATTTTGTGGGTTGATTTAAATTAACATAACAAAGTAGAAGGGTTTTGAAACAAGTTATACTTTGTTGCAGTTATAACTTGTTTGTTTTCACCACCTTCGTCATAACAAAAATAATAATAATCATGGATAGCACAGTTGAAGCAGCGATAGAAATCTACGTGGGATCACTATTTCAACTTACTACAGGGCAATGTGGAAGGCAACAGTACACAGCTTCACACTTATAGCCAATAGAATAAAGTGAAAGATATCAATATGCAGTTATTCTCACTTGGGAAGATCGAATGCTGAAAATATTCACATCATTGATAAAAGAACTTGAATACTAACAGCAACAAAAACATTATTCTGAGGATGTACCAGGCGAGAATTGAGATGTTAATAGACTTGATAAAATGTATGAAAGTAGAAGCTGAAATACCGACTAACTTTTATTATGAAAAGAAGTATAGATATTATCACAGAAAAGAATACTGTTATACCAGACGAGTACTCATAACACAGCTTAAACTACAGTTTAAGTTTACAGTAAAATGGAGGAGAGAGAGAGAGAGAGAGAGAGAGAGAGAGAGAGAGAGAGAGAGAGAGAGAGAGAGAGAGAGAGAGAGAGAATTAAAATATAACCATTTGGTAACTGAATGGAGGAGACATCAAAGATAGAATAATAATGAAATTGGAAACAGGTGAGGCAAACCATGCATAAGGCAGCACAGGAAGTGTGTTGTGGGACCATCTCCGATTGAGAGGAAATATGCATAGAAAGACACATGGTTATATGAAGATGCACAAGGGACCGCTAAAGAGAAGAGATTCTTCAAACCCTTTCAGTGAATAAAGAAAGAAGAGGATGGGGAGAATAGAGGAGGGAGGCTTAGCGGCAGGTGGCAAGGTCAAAGAGGAAGATTTGACAGGAAGTGACTCAGTCTTATTATTCCTGACGACATCAGAGCTCATCCATCTTTCTATTCCCTTTGGACATTTACCGAAATATTTAGACTTCTTGTTATCCATTGGTGTCTTTATCTTCACAACATCTTTCTGTTCATATTCATTCTCCCAGTTAGGTAGATTTTTAGAATATTACTGGTAACACATTGTATTTTTTTCCTTTTAATCCTAATTTCTCTTTTTACATAAACTATAATACCTCCACGTTGAAAGCTAGAAAGGTTTTCAACGTAAAAGTATTATAGTTTATGTAAAAAGAGAAATTAGGATTAAAAGGAAAAAAAATACAACGTGTTATTTGTAATATTCTAAAAATATACTTAATAAAGAGAAGGGATATGAACTGGAAGATGTTGAGAAGATAAAAGATCAATGGATAACAAAAAGTCTAAATATTTCGGTAAATGTCCAAAGGGAATAGAAAGATGGATGAGCTCTGATGTCGTCAGGAATAATAAGACATTTGCTTATAAGCAACAGAAGACTTAGTCACTCTTGAGTTGACCAGAATGTAAGACTTGTTGAAAGAAGAAATTAAGTAAAATGTATGAAAACCTATTATAAAGCCAATGTTGTAAGAATAAAAATAAATGCACCACTGTATTCAAAACAACATTAATAAAATTAGTGGAGCATGCTTTGAAAGTTATGGAATGGTTCCTAGGGGAAGGGTTGTAAACAAATTATTAGCATTGAAAATTAGTTTGTCTTGATATTCAGTAAATCAACAACAAATGCGGTCTTTGTAATGAGAAGACTAAAGGAGATATGCCATGTGTAAATATAAATAGTAACTGAGGATCTTGAAACGGTATTCCACAGAGAATCGAGACAAACAACTACATCCACATTCTGAAAGTAGAGGTTACTGGGGAGAACTGTTTAAGGGATGTTACATTATCATAACACCAGACCTTGAGTGGAGACAGTGGCAGATATATCATATAAAGATAATTTTCCACCAAAGATTATAAATCAACTTTTTTTTTGTTTACCTTAATAATGAGGGGGAGCCTCAAATAAGTACAGAAGGGAGGTAACCCTGCGAGATACTTAATCCAGATGACATCACCTTAAAGGAGAATAACCAGAAGTGATGTTGAGATTGTTTAACATATGGAATAGTAGAAGGGATACGAGATGACAGAAAGTCATTGTACGTAGAACCTAATTCAAGGTGATTAAAACTTCTTGAAAATTAATTCTCTTCCTGTAACGTAGGAAACAAAAATGTATGTTTGTTTTCATTTTGATATTGTCGCATTTTTTGTATATTGAAATTTATTACAATAAAAAAAAATTGCAATCACACCAATTTACATGGACACCAAGGTCGCCGATGTTAAAGACGTTTATGAATATGACTTAATCTTGGAACAAGGAAGAGTTTTATTAGGAAAGTGGTGCAAGGGTAAATGCAATTATTCAGTTGATCAAATGCATAAGTTGTGACAATTAAGATACTTAAGATTGTAAAATGAAAATGGAGTATGAGATTTGTAATACCTGTAATGTACACGTAGGAGAATTTACATGTTCAGGAAGGACGTCTGTAGTACCTTAGGAACATAATGAATTGAAAAAAAAGTAGGAACATACTGAATAAAGTGGAACGAGATACTTTGATTGCTAATAAATGAGAATACCCTATTCCTAAACAAAGAAAAACTTCTCTGTGTCATAGATGCTGAGATATTCAAACTAGGGATTTTGAAAGATATAGGCAATAGGTGCTGATATCTTGCAAAATAGAGATTTTGAAAAATATGTGCAGTAGAAGCTTGAAATGTTCCAAAATAGAAATTCTAAAAGATATATGCAGTAAAGTTGAGAACTTTCAAAATGGAGATTTAAAACAATATATACAGTACATGCTGATATCTTCCAAAATTGAGATTTTCAAGCATGTGCAGTAGATGCTGAAATCAAAAATAGAAATTTTGAAAAATACATACAGTGGATGCTGAAATCTTCCAAGAGATTTTGAAAAATATATGCAGATGTTGAAATCTTCAAAAATAGCAATTTTGAAAAATATATGCAGAAGATATTGTAATCTTCTAAAATGGAGATTTTGAGCAATATATGCAATAGATGCTGAAACATTCAAAAATAGACTTTTAAAAATACAAGGATCTTTCAAAATAGCAGTAGATGCTGAAATCTTAAAAAATAAAGTTTAAAAATATATATGCAGTAAATGCTGTCATCTTAAAAATGGATTTCGAAACATGCACTAGAATGACTAGATGATGAAATCTTAAAAATTAGATATTTTGAAAAAATATATGCAGTAGATACAGAGACCTTCCAAATTAGAGATTTTAAAACATATATGCAGTAGTTGAAGATATTTTTCAAAATAGAGATTTTAAGCAATATAGGCTATATGTAGTAGATACCGAGAACTTCCAAAATACAGATTTAAATATATATATATATATATATATATATATATATATATATATATATATATATATATATATATATATATATATATATATATATATATATATATATATGCAGTAGATGCTGAGCACTTCCAAAATAGAGGTTTTAAAAATGTTGCAGTCGATACCGAGAACTTCCAAAACAGAAGTTTTGAAATATTGCAATTACACATTTCTGAAATGGTGCAATGGGAGAGGTTAGTCAAAAAAGTAACTGTTATGGAAACCACATAAAATTGGTGTGAAGAGATTTGGAAATTTTTGACGAATTTTTTTGAAAAAAATTTCTTTGAAAACGGAAACACTTTTCCTAGACATCCGATGAAGGCCCTAGGGGAGTGATTTCGTTGTCTGGAGTATGTATGATGTGGAGAATTCTTTTAGTTTTCAAAAGTGATATCTTAAAGATTTTCTTTATATACTATATATATATATATATATATATATATATATATATATATATATATTTATATATATATATATATATATATATATATATATGTACATCTATATACATTTATATATACACACACACACACATATATATATATATATATATATATATATATATATATATATATATATATATATATATATATATATATGTATATAAATTTCTTTAAAATTATTCAGATTTATGTTGTAAAAATCCTTATATTGCACTGTACTTCCATTGTTCAATGTAGAATTGATGAAAGCCATGAGTAAGTGGCTGAATCTACAATCGGCAAAATAAAGCATACAACAGATTTCCGTTTTCACCTTCTGAAAATTAAGTGTTACCGTGAGATAATATAAGATATATAAGCTTACTTTCCGTAATATATGAAATATTTACAAAAATAGTATTAGGCCGAATAGAAAGACAGACACTTTAATTAATCAAGATTGCAGGCAGGATTTAGAAGTAGGTATTCAACTAATTACCATATCCATGTTATTAACCAGCTAATGAAAAAGCAAATCACTAAGTAAGAAAAAGCCTTTGATTCTTTCTAAACTTCAGCAATAATGAAAGCTCTTCAAAGACACAGAATAGAAAAATCTTATGTTAGAACACTTGAAGATATCTATATAGGAAATATGGAAATCCTAAAACCACATAAAGATGAGAAAATTTAGATTGAGAAAGAAGTTAGACAAGGAGACCTCATCTCTCCCAAATTATTCAGAGTACCCCTGGAAGAAGTTTCAAAACAATTCGATTGGGAAAATGTAGGAATTAATATTTATGGGAAATACCTTAAAAACTTAACATTGGAGATGACATTGTTCTGTTTAGTGAATCATGGCAGAAATTACAAAAATTATAAAACTTTTGTAAAGAGAAAGCAAAAATGCAGGACTGAAAATACATATATGTAGAGAGATAACAAAATGTAAGGGTTATGGACGAACCTCTGGGGATTATTAGAGAATATACGTACTTTGGACAGACAGTCAGTGTTTCTCCTAGACACGAGACCAAAAATAAAAGAAGGATAAGAATGGTATATATATATATATATATATATATATAAATATATATATATATATATATATATATATATATATATATATATATATATATATATATATATATATATATATATATATATATAGAGAGAGAGAGAGAGAGAGAGAGAGAGAGAGAGAGAGAGAGAGAGATCTAACAATTTAACCTGTCAGAGCAGAAAACAGAAATGGGAGGAGAAAAAGAATGGGCCCCAAGTTATGATGGACACCATTATTACCTAAACTGATTTATAAATTATCAACGTTATTGTCATAATTTCTTTATGATTGACAGTAACATGTAAATTTGCGTGGATATCAAAATGCATGTGTCTTTCCTTTGCAAGCAATGTCCAGGATTTTAACGACCTCACACCATCATATCGGAAACCTGATTATCCCCTGTGCATAATTTGTAAAAAAAAATATTGGTCATAATTATCCCTATGAGAAAGCTTGGGGTTTTTACAATTATTAATTTTTCACCTTAAACTTCGCATTTATAAAAATACTACACAATGTACAGTAAGGATGGTCGATCACCTCTTAATAAAGTTTCACAAACGTTTAATCATAGACAGAGGAATTTGCTTTTTGTATTTTTTTAAAAGAGAAATTGGTATTAAATTCTGCTTGTGCTACCTGGATCTGTTTGACTTATTTTAGAGAGAGAGAGAGAGAGAGAGAGAGAGAGAGAGAGAGAGAGAGCGCGCGCTTGGTAAACATCATAGTTCGAAAAATGGAAGAATCAACATTACACTTGTGAGTGATAATAGGCCTCGTCTATCTTCTTAAGATAAAGAAAGTAACTTCATGAAAAAAAAATCTTCGTAAGGACTAACATAACAATTTACCTAGAAGAAAGTAAGCCGTAGTTAATTTTAACCAATCGTAATTTTTATTCAGATAAAACTGCCTTTGATCTTAAATGACACACAACTACACGTAGTAATTATGATTGATTACAACTATAAAGCAATAAAAGTATGTTCACATCCATGACACAAAAAAGTACGAAACATATTACAACCGAAAGCCTTCATTCAAACCACGGTCTTAGGGTGAAACCCAATTTCCAGCAAGAGATTGAGGCTATTCACCTTCTCCTTGAAGTGAAGGGTGAAGGGAGGGGGAGGGGCGGGCGAGGAGTAGAGGGGAGGAATAAGTAAGCATAGACAATACACAATGTAAACACTGAACTCCATTGCTACACATCCAACTGTTGATTAGATATTGATCCGTAAACTCTACCTGGACAAGCCGACTGTCCTCTGGCACATGCATAGTAGATTAAGAGGCTCAACATCATATGACGCAATTTCAAGTGCCTTCGAATCATTCATGACTTTTCATGGCTTATATATTCTTGCTTAAATAATGGTATAAAAAACATTCTTCAATGAGAGGGCGAAACTATGCGTGAGACGATTTATTCTCTTGAAATCATAATCATGAATTAAGTTAAAATTAGTATAACAATGCAAAAAGATGTTAGCGTTGAAACTTGAACTACTTTGCCAAGGTAAACAATAAACATAGCCATTATGAGATCCTGGCATAGGATTTATGAATGGTACATCTCTTGGTGAACTGCTCTATTTTGAAGCACCCCTTTCATTTGGAACCGAATCTTCTTAAATTTGGATCTCACAAATAGTATCGTATATAACCTACGGAACTATAAGAAAGTTATTGATAAAACAGCGATTAGATAGTTTAGATATTTTGAAAATATTGAGTTTATTCATTTAAGAATCATCTCATCACAAACATAATCGTTCTGAAGCGGAGCGAAATAGAAATACACAATGCAACAAAGCTGGCGACGTAGCACAAGGGGCTCCCAACATGAAATAACCATAAGCGCTACGGTGTCCCGCAGAGATTTATGACAGATTCATCCTCGAGTCATACAATTGCAAAATCTATCGAGGCCAATACCGAAGGGAATTGTATTCCCAAGGGAACCTAAGTGCAGATGAATAGCCAATGCATTCCTCGCTTTATTCAGAATGTTATTAACTTGTATTTCTCAAGTTCTCTTATACTTCGGGGCTAAAAATCCTGCACTGATCGTCACCAAAGGATACTTATTGATGACAATTAAGTTGAATCTGTTATTTTTTTTTTCATTCTATTGAAAAATATACATTTACATTTCTTACATTTTATATCAAATATTTTCTAAAAACTTTTAAATTTGACTTTGTCCCTTGCAGTGATCAGTTAATAAATAACTCCAAATATATATATATATATATATATATATATATATATATATATAGATGTGTGTGTGTGTTTATGTGTATATATATGTATGTATTATGTATGTATATATAAGTATATATATAAATATATATATATATATATATATATATATATATATATATATATATATATATATATATATATATATAATTTACATATACAGTATATATATATATATATATATATATATATATATATATATATATATATATATATATATATATATATATGGTCCTGCTGCTTCCTCTGGTCACCCGTGTGACCGCTGAGATAGCAGCAACAGGGAATTCTTAATATGAAGCTTCATTGCAGTGGATAACGGGGGGAAATGGGCTGTGGCAAACTAGCAGTACCAACTAAACTCGGCTAAATTCCTCATCAGGCTGGGAAAAGCGAGAAGAAAAGTCCCTCTACCTTTTTTTTTCTTTAAGTCGGCTACCCCACAAAATTGGGGATATGTCTTAGTGTGCGTATGTGTGTGTGTGCGTGTGTGCGTTTATAATATATATATATATATATATATATATATATATATATATATATATATATATATATATATATATAGTTTATCGCGATTTTAGGAGTAAGGTTGTTTAAATGCCTGGTTGTATTTTAAAGAGAATAAGGTTGAATTTACTGTGCAGTGGTCGAGTACATTAATAGAGTGGTACGCGTTTGTG
>NC_090725.1:270429969-270439969 GCF_036898095.1 Palaemon carinicauda
CAGCTGGAAGGAAAAGTTCATGTGTGTATGTTTGTGTCTGTGATATAAGCAGTTTCCTTGGCGTAGCAACCGAAAATTCTAATAATTAAGGTTTCAACAAGACCAGCATGAAGAAACAGTTAAGATAATGATACAAAAAAAAAAAAAAAATAAATAAAATAAAAAAAAAAAAAATAAAAAATAAAAAAAAAAAAAAATAAAAAAATTCAAGGATAAGCAATCCTATATTCGTAATAGGTATTTCTCCGAAAAAGTTACAAGGGTATCTTCCCGATCCAATAATAATATATAATCACGCTTTCATATTTGAACCTTTATCAGAATCTAAGGTAATGGTGCGAATGGTTTCATTTCTTACTTCGTGAATTCTTGAAACAATGGTGAGCAGTCGCCTCCTGTTACATTATTATCTCTCGCAAAACTCAAGTAGGTGTTGTCAGCTACAAGGTCCGTTTATTTGGTAGAATTTTTGTAACATACAGACGTGTAGCGTTAATTAACAAAAAACTTGAATTAAAACACAATTTTCTTGGCAGCCAGATAAAATGCTTTTCTCAGAGATATGATTTGTAATAACCTAATTCTTAAAAAAAGAAAAAAAAGTCAAAGGTTTAAAAAAAACAAAAGAAATTCTGTTTAAATTTCATTGATACGGGAAATACTGTACACATACAGTATACTAAAACCACACAGTCCATAAAAGATTGACCTTAATTATCCCCAGCATTAACATATTAAACACACACACACACACACACATATATATATATATATATATATATATATATATATATATATATATATATATATATATATATATATATATATGCATATATATATATCACAGATGCATGGATAATTCCTCGCTTCACAGTACTCTTATGAAAAAAGATGAAGTCATGCAAATTTGCAAAATGTCAGGGATTGCTACACATTCATTCTATTTGAATAATAATTCAAGAGATGAAAAAATGTAAAATAGGCTTCCTGTTATGAATGACAAAGCTGCACAGTTTTCCAAGAAATGGCGGGAGACGGTTTAACAAAAACCTAAAACCTTACATATTCCAACATTCAATTTTGTTACAAATTCTAAGCAATATAAAAAGCAAAACAAATGATGTCAAACACGGCACACCCTGGCCACCCCCCCCCCCCCCGTACGTGAACCTTCACGAAAACACTCCCATTGCTCTAAACGTTTTTGCAAAGTTGCAGTATCCGTCAATAATAGTAAATGAGTGTGAATCTGAACTTGCTGAAATCAGCTGATGTTGAATTTGACATTTAGAGGTCACAAAAGATCATAGGTTATGGTGTCCTTTTAAAGCCCATATGTGGTTTTTTATCAGTCAATAATATCAACCAAGTGGGTATTAGTACTCGTCTGAAAATCATAGCCCTCTGAGATACAGTAACCTTGAAAATTTGATGGCATTGAACTTTGAACATACTAATCTTCAAAACTATCCTATATTACTACTAAAACAATGAATTTTATTCTGTAATGAAAAACTTTATGCGAGTTACTAATAACTAAAGGAAAGACTATCCAAAAACATGAAGGACACTGAATATCATAAGGAGACATCAAACCTCGAAGTATCCAAAACAGACGACACTAGGTCATGTGTTATTCATACCTCAAAACTAACTAATGCAGTCTATCCTGAAACTACAGATGAAAAATTGAGGCACTGAGTAGAGAGTGTGCCGTTGTCACACCAAGCAGTCTTGTTTTGCTTTGAACTCTACTACGCACTTGCACTTCGATGAATTTTTCTTCAAAACCTAATAAATTTGGTTTTGGGTCATACCCCACATGTCCACCAAATTTCGTTTAAATTGATTCAGTATTTTTGGCGTAATGTTGTTCACAAATAAATTAACCAAGTATTTGCCATTCATTTGACATTGCAATTACTTTCAAAGTACTACTGTGTACTTGTACTTTGATATAATTTATCAATATATTACAGATTCATCCTTGGATCATACACATCATGAATACCAAGTTTGGTGAAAATTGGTCCAATATTTTTTGTGTAAAGTTTTTCAAAAACAAAAAAATAGAGTAAACAAACTAACAGACAAGGGTAAATACATACCCTTCGTGAAATCTTCGATTTTGGTGAAGGTAATAGACCCTAGGCTGCCTATAATGACGTCGCTATATCACATGTTGGTATGACACTAAACCATAGACAATCCCGAATTAGTGAAACGAAGAAGGATCAAGAAATACTGATCCAGTGTCTATCCAATGAAAATGTCATTGAACTATTGACTAATCAGAAACAATACAGTATACAACAGCCTATCGAATAAAGAGATTAAATCACACTACTGGGAGAGGCGACACAAATCCGACTACCTTGGAAAACCATCTCGCTTACTATTTGGTGAAACTATTTATCAACCGAAAGAAAAGACTTAACTACTGACAGTTCTTTAAATTTGTACGAAATCATAAAATTTCCAAGAAAATGACTGTAACTAGATGATTTTGAAATGGCATATTACAAAGTCTACCAAGAGAAAATATAAATAGATCTGAACATATCCAAATTACATTTACGTTTGATATAATTTGTTTCTATATTTGATAGATTATACTGCCTGAATACAACAGACCCCATACGATGAACGAAAAATGTGGATAGCCTACGTAAGAAATGTGATCTGAACTCGCGTTCCTTTTCAACATGCTACAGGGCTTGGGACTATTATATATATATATATATATATATATATATATATATATATATATATATATATATATATATATATATACATATATATATATATATATATATATATATATATATATATATATATATATATACAAGATACAATTATTGAATGAAATATACCAAATAATTGAGGCACTTCGTCAATCTCAAAATGAAATTAATTGTCATAATAGGTGGCATAAAAGAGAATTGGGCTGGGCAGACATTGACATTACAGCACACACTAGGAGAGATGATTAAGCGGTAATATTAATCTAAAATGACAATGTCATACTGATTATCTACGAAACATAGACTTGATTATATACACGCACAAGAAAATAGAAATAAGAGAAATCATGAAATGTGGTGTAAAAATATAGCTAATACTCGAGAATGAATAACTAGAACAAACTGTTCGCATAGGGAAAACATAATAACACTCATCCACACAATCGTTGATAAATATACTGGTAAAAAACATAGCAACATATAGGCTACATACTGTATAAACAGTTTTCCAAGTCAAGTTTACTCATAAAATAAACAAAGTCAAATATCAACATCTCAACCGAGAAAAAAGATACATCAGCATGAAACAACCCTAAAAATACCATCATGAACCATTTACAGAAATTAAACAGAATATCTTTTTTTTCTTTTAACTACACCAACGAATATCTAAACGCAATTGTTGCAACAGAATAAAATAGGAACATTACCACACCCGTCTTTTGATGAAAGACATCTGTTGGGGAAGTAGATCAACAATGACCTTTAATTGTACTCTGCTTATTGACTCCCTAACGGAGCCATCGAGGTGCAGTTGGGTCACCTCCGGAGCAGTAATGATTGCTTAACACCGGATGGGTACAGACCATACAATCTGTGTTCTAAAAGATTTTGATGAGCCATAGTATTAGTACCAAGGCCTCCCATAATGTTGGATTTGATTTCCATTGCTTCGTGTTACCTTAGAAACATTTTCATACTAATCAACATTATATTTATAAGCAATTTATTTTGCATTGTTATTTGCAAATCATTAGTATTTATATGTGCCTTTTTATTATAAAAAATACACGTTCTGTTCTACGGAAGCATGCTGTGTACATTCATAGGCGTTCGAATGTTCTTAATATCAACAATTCCCATTGTACAAAATAAAGGCGGCGATGTCGAATACAACTATTCTCTGGGACCAAGGACAGAACAAACATCTAGTTTTAACAACTTCCTTGATTTCACTTATAAACAATGGTATGTAAATCTTATTTGCCGAGCTGTTATGCCTAAAATCAGTAGCTATTCAGTTTTCGAGATTTCAAACCTCTACAATAAACCTCGTCAATTAGAATATATCAGTTCCAAACTTACTAGCTTGAAATACTGTCCAACTTTACCAGAGGATTGTCAGTCTCCCTTACGAAATTTTAAACCCTATGATATCAAGAATGCGTTGAAATGAATAGACCCCTGCTAACCCATTCAACGCCATTATTTGCAAGGGGAATCAAAGTATCTCGCATTCATATGGAGCCTATTATGAAGCATTGAATCATTAGACAATACCGATTCAATATTATGAATATTGTGGCTTCTTTGGCAATAAACCCTCAAATATACACGGATAATCACTAGGAATCCTTATATAAAGGAGGTCGCAAGAACATTGTTTTCAGTTTACTCCATTTTCAAAATACTGTGTGCACAGCCACATAAACATTCACGGATATTCAATTAAAAAATCACCTCCTACCAATTAGTGAGCCACAAAATATAAGCCCAAAATCAGCCCCACTGTCAACACCACGAATAATGAAGTTAATGATAAACTTACGTGATTCTGAAGTGTTCCATAGAATATACGACAACCTAAGCCTTTTGCTCACCCTTACTAAAATAGAAAAAAAAAATGCAATACCCGCTTCAATATCGAATAAAGGAAAGACTTCTAAAAGAGTTTAACAAACCACTAACGAACGGATTACCGTCAGGCCAGAGTCTACGCAAAATGTCAAAAGGGTCTCCCCAGTTCAGCGAGAAACCAAATGGAAGAAGCCTTTCGATGAAATCTATATTATTCTAATCAGGTAACAGACCAGGCCCTTGAATAACGCCTGATATGGCAGGACATATAAGGTGATATAGACTGCCTTTCAATTAATAGGATTTAGAGCCAATAATATGAACAATAAAAATAAAATGATAAAAATACGGTTTTACAAGAGAAAGTAAATTTAAAGAGAGAGAGAGAGAGAGAGAGAGAGAGAGAGAGAGAGAGAGAGAGGAATTCAATGAGTATCAAATTAAGAGTAGAATAACAATAGTGCTACAAAAGCTACGATAACCTGTAAAAGCCAGACACGACACTGTTATTGATAACCGGACACGAACGTTATCAAGAACAAGGCAGCCTCTGGGCAACACCCTCACTGCCACCACCGCGCTTCAGCTGGAGGAACATCAACATGGTAATCAACATGATCATCATCAACATCTCCACAGTCGCCATCATCAGTAGTGGGGGAGTGACGAGTAAGGCTTAGACACCCAAGAGAACACGAATGTAAGAAAAGGGTCTCTCCGGCGAGGCGATGCCAGGAGAGAGAGAGAGAGAGAGAGAGAGAGAGAGCGAGAGAGAGAGAGAGAGAGAGACTTTGGCTAGGGATGAAGTAAAGGGTTTCAAGCAATAATAGCATTAACAGAGAGGCGGAAAGCGACGATTGGGGAACAACGCCGAAAGCAGCTATAACAATAACAACAACAACAACAACAACACCACCAACAACAAAAACAAAAGCAGATCGGCAGGATGAGGAGGAGGAAAAGGCGCAGTAACGGCAGGTCATCTTGCATGCTGCAGAAGGGGGGAAATGAGAGAGAGAGAGAGAGAGAGAGAGAGAGAGAGAGAGATGCAGGTGCTGCATAATCTAAACAGACTAAACGACGACAAAAAGGCATTTTTCAATCAATGTAGGCAAAGGAACTTTAAAACTTTAAAGAGAGCTACACTGTCCACAATGAAAGTATAATCTAACCGACAGAGAGAGAGAGAGAGAGAGAGAGAGAGAGAGGCAGAATGCATGTGCATGGTCTGCATGCACAGCACCTTCCACCCTCTTCGCCGGAATCTACTGAGAGAGAGAGAGAGAGAGAGAGAGAGAGAGAGAGAGAGGTAGCTAGCGAGGGGAGAAGAGGGTCTCACCGAAGATGAATGTATATATATCGCAAAGGGCGGGAAGCGGGCGGCAATGGCCAACGCGAGGGAAAAGAAAGCTGAAAGCATAGCACGAGGGGGAAATCACAATCATAAAACCTGCGAAACGGGAGAGGGGAAAGCGACGATAGTGAAAGACACACAGATGCACGTACAGAGGAGCACACGCGGAGGAGGAGGAGGAGGAAGAGGAGGACGCGAAACGCCAATAAAGTGACGGAATAAGAGAGAGAGAGAGAGAACGAGAGCAAAGTGAAAAAATGAAAGGATAAAAAAATAGGAAAGCGAGGGGGAAACAAACGAGATATAAGAGGACGAACAACCAGGAACTGTCTGTATGTGTATACGTAGCTATGTATGTGTATGAGTGTGTTAGTGTTTGTGCTCACGTATATTGTATATATATATATATATATATACATATATATATATATATATGAGAGAGAGAGAGAGAGAGAGAGAGAGAGCAGAATACGATGACACAAATAAACGTGAGGGGAGATGAAACCCACACGATGCAAGCAAAAGATGAAAGTCGAGGTCATCAAAATAAGAATCAAGCGCCGATCGCACAACCAAAACACGCCAGCATCCAGAGGCAAGAATTCGACCAAACCATGCACACGGCGTGTTTACCGCTAAACACAAACCCTTATACGTGCATACACAGACAACCCTACTCACCGCTCTTTATGAACGGTAATCCCCTATACATACATAGCAAATTCCACGAAAAACGACAAATAACAAAACACTACTTGAAATCTGTGTCATATAGAGCTAATGGACTCATGCAGACACATTTACGAGGAGGTAAAGATGGTTAGTTTGTATAAAATAAGTATCACTCTAAATGAATATCAAGTCTTGTATAAGGTTATCTTTTCTTTTCTATATATATATATATATATATATAGATAGATGTATTTTATATATATACACATATATATATATATATATATGTATACATATGTATATATATACATATGTATACATATATATATATATATATATATATATTTCACCTCTACACGTGTAAGCGTAGATGAGTACAAAACTAAACTAAACACGATCCGAATGTACATACAGATACATATCTGTTTCGAGAGAGAGAGAGAGAGAGAGAGAGAGAGAGAGAGAGACATATTGATGGATGAATACCCAAAAGCAAAAGAGGTCAGACAGTCTGAAGGACAGAGACAGACAGAGACATACATCGCAGGTAAAACTAAACAATTAATCGGAGGGCTGAAAGTTAGATACACAGACGGCGAGGAGAGGAGAGACGAAGCAGATGCGGTGGCAGCCGAAGGGGGAGAGCGGACAGAAGCACCAGCAGTTAGGGCAGAAGCTTCAGCAGCAGGGGCAGGAGGAGGAGCCGCTGCAGCAGGAGCAGCAGCAGGAACACTGGTATCGTCCCAAAAACAGGGGACGACGGGCAGAGGGGAAACAAATGATGAGAGAGCGAGATGAAAATAGAAGCCGAGGGAAATGGAACGAGGGTGAGGCAGCTAACGAAGAGGGGAAGCGAAAGAGGGTCCGCGAGGGCGCGAGTAAAAGTGGTGCACGAGATAAAGGGAAATAGGAAAAAGCGTACGAGAAATGGAGCAAGACTCGCGCACACATATACACACACAATAAAAAAGATATATACATATAAAAAAAATCCAAATCATACAGTGGTAACTAATGCCTGTGATCCCGCTCCTTGTAGGTTACAAGGAGAGAGAGAGAGAGAGAGAGAGAGAGAGAGAGAGAAAGAGAGAGAGAGAGAGAGAGAGACATGAACTTTTGAAATCATGAGGAATCAACTCCTACTCATAGGCAATGTCTATAAACCCCTAAAACTTCAGCCTCCATTTGGTTAGGAAGGATTTGGAATTCCCCTTCTATTTCATTATGACAAGCTCATATAACACCGAAGTTGTCAATTACTACAATAAATCTCTATATGTGAGTTACGTCACCAATCTATTTGCCAATCTGTTTATTCAAATAAAGAAAAAATACGGAAATAACTAAGGAAACACCCAGACATTATTAGGCATTCGAACTGGAGACTGAAAGAGAAACAGTGAATATATGGGCTAGCTAATGCATATGAAATAACGTAATCTTAAGTTTTTTTTTTTTAAATCCTTAATATTATGTCAATTCAACGTAGTTTTTTGAAAAATAATGTCAGATGTAACATATAATACTGCGTAGCAATAGACAAAAAATCTGGAGAGGACTTCATATAAATTTCATAATGGCCAATAAGAATTCCCTTTAAAAATAAAACGAATTTTCAAAGGCAGCACTTGCATCATCATTTGTTGCGCAAAAACGACAGAAGCAATTATTATTGTTATGGTATATATCATCATATCTATCTATTCATTCATCTATATGCATACAGCATTCTGTATATATGAATATATAATTATGTGTATATCAATACCAAGTATAAAATACTTAATCACATATCATTATCTTGGAGCAAATAATTCCGATACTTTGGCACTGATATAGTCATATGCACTTGAAAAGAGAGAGAGAGAGAGAGAGAGAGAGAGAGAGAGAGAGAGAGAGAGAAACATGATGCATGTGCCATATTCATATTCTAACAGAAATGTACATCTATCTGAGGAAGTATTTTCGCACTTTCATCAAACAGGAAGAAGAACCTCAAGGGTATGATGTTCTTTGCGGAAAGTTCATAAACGGCATGAGCTATACAGTCCTTGTTCAAAGATGGAACAAAGTAAGTAATAGTTCGAAGGCAAAAACCGGACAAAACAAAAAGGAATATGAAAGCATGGAATCGAGGAAACGAAGATAAAATCAGAACCAAAGGAAGTGATTGAAAGTACAAGGGAGGAGGAATCGGGAACAACACAGTGCCATTTGAACGCAAGCACATGCGAAAACAAGGTGTCTGGAAACATAGATAGGAAAACGAGGGAAAAATCAACAACGTTCCTTGTAGGGAACCAGGGAAGGAAATGAGTATCCAGAACATATGGACATATAAAAAAGGTAGCTTTAAACACAAATGTGCGTAAAAATACATGGGGAATTTTAGGCAGAGGATGGATTAACGCAAGAGGGAATCTGAAAGCGGGGACGAGAATCTCAGAAATTGAAAACAAGTGGGCTACACGAGAAAACAAGTGAGCAAGTCCTGAACGCGGACATGGTCCTCGTAGAGGACATACCTCCGCCAAGGTGACCTAGAGCGCCATATGTCCTAGAATCATGAATTGATGTGACTTCGACCTTCACATGACCTTGACCTTCACGTGACCTTCAAGTGACCTTGACCTTCACGTGACCTTGACCTTCACATGACCTTGGCTTCAAGTGACCTTGATCTTCAAATGTACTTGACCTTCACGTGACCTTGACCTTCAGGTGACCTTGACCTTCACGTGACCTTGACCTTCACGTGACCTTGACCTTCAAGTGACCTGCTTGACTTTTGACCTTCAAGTGATCTTTGTTCATTTGCCACTGATACTTAATATGACATTGATATAATGCACCAATATGACCTTGACCTTTGACCTTTATAAATTTGAACATCACCCATGGGTTGCGCCTGGACTAGGACTTCCCTGTTGGCTTATGCAAAAGTCAGTGCTTTATTTCTGTCTCTTGATATGGCCACTTATGTCATAGTGACACCAGTGACCCCTGTGACCTTGACCTTGGGGTGACCTTGACCAAAATTTAATCAGTTCTTCCATACACATTGGGGAACTACTTGGCCAAGTTTGAAGTGATTCCGTGTAGAAATGTGGCCTCTACGTTGTCCACAGACAGACAGACAAACAGAGAAACAAACAAACAAACAAACAAACAAACAAACAAACCGAACCGAAAACATACCCTCCTGGCGGAGGTAACTAGCAATCCAGAGGTAAACCCCAACAAAACAAGTAATGAGTTTTTCAGAACAGGACGAAACGAATCGGATGCACGGGCGTGAGAAATATAAACGCAGGATGATGGAAAATGGAAAACGAGTCTGTATCGGGAAGAACGATCGCACGGTAAGGTCATG
>NC_090725.1:270447469-270454969 GCF_036898095.1 Palaemon carinicauda
GAAACCCTTAATGATTCATAGGAATCAACGCATTTCGGATCGTTTCAAATATATATAAAAAATATGAATATGATTTCTCTTTAGTACACAAATATTTATTATATTTCAAATTTGGCGCAGTATCCAGTGTGGAAGCTAATACACGTTGCGATATCATACTCATTTCTTGCATTCCTTATTGATGTCGCCTATACTTTAAAAACAAAACAAAGTATAAGTGTATGGAATTCAGTGCCATTTTGCCTCTTCAAAATCAAGCAAGATCATGTTGGATACATTAATTACCTGAAGATCTGAGCAAAAAAAAAAAAAAAAAAAAAAAAAAAAAAAAAGCTGGAAATTCATCGTTATGATCAAATTTAGTTATTTGTTTGATTATTGTTACTGAGAAATATTGAATTAAAAGCTGAAGATAGAGACAACTGGCGGAATCTAACTGAGGCTCTTTTCGTCAATAGGCGTACGAGGAGATGATGATGAACATATTTTTACACCCATATTGGCGTGATCATTATTGCAGAATCTACCCTTAAATAAGCTTTACCGTTATATTTAGTATCACAGCCATTGATTATATCAGCAACGACAGCAGTATTGGGACTACTAGCACGGCTGACATTACATCTAGAAGAGAAAGGAAACCCCAACAGCGGGAAGGCTTCGTAACGAGCGTGCAATCAATCTCCCCTCCTCTCACCACAGCGACAGAGACGCACCCTGACGTGTGTGTGTGTGTGTGTGTGTGTCCTCCTGTTGTTCCTAGTGATTTAAAACGATTTTACATAGGGTTCCATATATGCAGAGGGATGTTCGTAAACAGGACAATGAATGATTAGGCACATCATGGATTAATTACGGGGTGTTTTAGTATGCACAAACACAGTCTGGATTGGTATGAACACTGTAAAAAATGTAATGATGAACATTAATACACATGTTCAGCCGCACTGCAGTTGGGAAAGTTTCATTAAAATATTGATTGACAAAACCTATTTAGCAAGTAGGGAGTAAAACTCTTAGAATCTAGAGAGAGAGAGAGAGAGAGAGAGAGAGAGAGAGAGAGAGAGAGAAAATCCGAAGTTGTTTCCTAAACACAAGGTAGCAGTGTAACCGACTCAAAAATAAAGGATTCGACCTCCTGCAACTGAGTACTGACTGAGAAGGATATCTCCTACTGCAATATCCGCTACGTAGGATCAACATCAAACAACCATCGTCGTCATACGAGAGTAAGTACCACAAATCATTGCGAAGATGAAAAAGGGAAAAAAAAAAAAAGGTTCGTAGATGGAAAGAGTGGCCAAAATCATTGCAGAAAAAATCGATGAACCAATCTAAAAAATATGCGAAGGTTAGAAACTTACGATGAGAAAGTATCATATATTGCAGAAATATCAAAGGCCAAATGGGAAGAGTACCTTAAACCACAAAAGATTTAGCAGAAAACGGAATGGAAAGACTACCAGAAATCACTATAGATTGTACAAACTGTATGGAATTATTACTAAGTAGACGGTAAAAATAGTAAAAGCTTGATGGAAAGAACGTCACAAACAAATGCTGATGAAAACAGTACAATAAACCTCAGAAGAAATGTTAAAAATAGATTGAAGAGAGAGATTACCTTATCACTGAAAAAATAAATAACTAATATTTATCCAATCATTTCGGAGGATATGACAACTGGACAGAGAGTGCTGGATATCATTGTAATCTTCAAAATCTGATAAGGGGCTATCATATTCCTATTAAACACAATAAGAAAGTGTTTTATAAACCATAGCATAGATTGAATGCGTAACATATTAAAAAAAATGGAAAATCCGGATGGAGAGTTCCAAGAACAAATAGGGAGACTGCAGAATCAGGATGGAAAGATTGACCAAACTGCAAAATCCAAATGGAAAAAAAATGTCACAAACAAGTATGTAGCGATAAGAATCCAGGAGAAAAGGACAAAATTGGGTATATTATAAAATCCAAATGACAAGATTTAAATTAACGTATGTGATGTTCAATTTTGGATGAAGAGGTAATCGTAACTAACAAAAATCGTTATACAACTGAGGAGAAGGGACCAAGAGATTTATCCACCTAATTATTTTTCTATCTATACACGTTCACAAACTAATTAACACAAGGAAAACTTTGCACATTCAGACACACACAAATAATATATATATATATATATATATATGTATATATATATAAATATATATATATATATATATATATGTGTGTGTGTGTGTGTATATATATACACACACACACACATATATATATATATATATATATAAATATTTGTGTATGTGTGTATGTATGTGAGGGTGTTATAAGGAAGTTTGGTCGTATATAAATAATGAAAGACATGTTGGTGAAATATGTATAATTCGGGTGTCTGTAGGAAAGAGGATTTAAGAGGTAGTAAGGGCTAAACAGCTATTTTGATCACTTTCCTAATTAAATGTATGAAGCGACTAAAGAGCCAATTAATTATCTAGTTTACGGACGGTTCATTTTAAAATCAGCAGTGGAAGTAAGATTTTTTTTTCCAATTTAATACACACAATCATATGGATAATATTAATTTCATCTTATCAACTTTAGAACACATACGATTAGCTATGTCCATTCGCTGCCCCCATCTTCCTGCTCCCCTGAAACAAATTTGCACGACAACAAACGAAAAATACGCATTTCGCGAATGCAGAGGGAGAACAATGCAGCTCTGTTTGGACCACTTTGGCAGCCCCATGTGCCAACAAAAGCCTTCGGCCAAAGTACAAATGTACGCAAACCCTCTTCCCTCGAATCATAAACACACACAAACACAGAAATTTTATGACAATTCCTTTTACAACACCTGATCAGCAGTCTATCGCCTCTATCATGTCATGGATAAATAACTAAATGCTGTTTTGAATTTGATAATTTACATGATTTTTATTATCATACTTGAATATAATTTCCCTACTGTAACAGCATAGTTCTTTTGATTTTTTTTTTTTTGTGTGAAATTAACTGCTAAGGCCTCTATAAATTGGATGGATATGATCTATACCTATTTTATCGATAACCTTGAGAGGAAGCTACGCATGATTTCGATTTTACACTATGAGTTTTGTATTTTTGGATATTGTTTATTAGACAGTATCTAAGTGTAAAGGTACCCTGTAGGATATAAGTAATCCCAATTTCTAAGAATACCAATTCTTGAATCTAATCTCTTTGGTCGGTATGCACAACCTCCCAAATAAAACTATAGTTTAAGCTGTAGGTTATGGAAGAAACTAGCAATTATTAATACCAAAAACAAACAAGAATATTTTCGTGTGTTGAATAGATAAACAACTTGATACTTCTCCTATTTAGCCCATATCAGAAGAAACACAATAAGATGGGGGAAAGAAACAGATTGGAGACTAACCCCAAGGGGGACAGAGATCCGTCTTTTCTAAAGGGGAAAGATTAGTATGCGATTATCCGGCATTGAAATAGCTGAATGAATACAAAATAGCTCCAGGTACGAGGGGGAGTGGTGGTGAGGGGTAACAAGCAAAGGGTGAAAGCAGACATGTCTCCAGACGCTTTTATGATGCACCATGAATTCCTCACTTCCGTGCTTAAAAACCAAAACCCTATAACAGTATTTCGAAAGGTTTTGGAATCAAGCAACTTTGGGCTTTAAAGAACTGTCAGGAGAGTGTCTGTGTCTCAAGCAAAAGTTGGCTATAAACTACCCCCCCCCCACACGGAACAGTAATTTTAATGCGTTTGAGACACATGAAGAAAGTTTAATCGCGTAAAATCTCCTTGAAAGAAAATAGCATTAATAGAATCAGGTCGTGGCTAATCTCCAAATGCATTCTTCCTTTGGTTGACAATTCGAGACTGCAAAAACCTCTAAAAATCAAGCGAAAACTCAGTTAAATAAAGAAATCCTATATTACAAAAAAATAAATATATACACCAGAACTAAAGGTCAAACTATCCCAAAAAATTCTGAAGAGAATTTTGGCCAGTTTTCATTCAAGAAAACATAAGTAAATAACACACAAAAGAGATCTGTTGGCAACTTCTCTGGAAGACAAAATCGCCACCTTCATTCTGAATGTAATCAATGGGTAGGTAACGATATGACCATAGCTGAAATTGAATTGGGCTGAACAGGGGGAGAAAAGAAGAATAAACTGGCGAGCTGGGGAAAATGGGAAGAGGAGGAGCAGACCGCTCATGGTCCCGATTCCCCATGAAGGGGAGAGAAAGAGAAAAGGGATGGAAACATGCAAAGTGAAGCGGGAAAGAGAAGAAATGTGGGTACGAATGAAGATATAATAGATGAAAATGAAATCGAGTTATGAGAAAGGGGGTCCTCAAGCGCCGATTGATTCGGTGTTCAACGAGAGAGAGAGAGAGAGAGAGAGAGAGAGAGAGAGAGAGAGAGAATTCATTCTTTTTTAATTAAACTCCTTTACCAACACTAGATTTGGATATTTCCGGATTCTCTTCATCAAGTCGCTTAACAACATTCCACCGCACCAACTCGGTTTACATTCAATATAAATAACCGATATCGGTTTATACGATTGAAAATATAAAACGAAAGACTGGAATTCGGTTACAGACAGTTAATTATGACGGGTAAACAACAACAATCATACAAAAAAATGGGCACAAACTCGCCAATAAAACAGTGAATAAAGATATTTCTTCTCTGAAAACATTTCTTTAAGGCTTTCCTATTAACAAACTCACGCCTTCGACAATGACGTTGAAATGTTAAAATTCTATGCACTAGAAACATCTAAGTAAAACAATGGCCATATCAATACTCCTGGTAACTTGAAGCTCAAATCTTTGTTTAATTAACATCCAGACCACAAAGATACAGTTTCTAAGGCCCCACAAGCTTGGCACCAATACCTATGGAGACATTAAACTCAGGATTTTATTCTCAAGACACGTGAATTTAAACCTTCACATTATGACATAAAATCCTGTTCTGAGAGAATTGTCTTTCAACATAAATACTTATGGACAATTTAGCCTTTTTACATCAAGGTACTTAAATGGAAGCGCTATGAAAATCATTAATTCGAGAGGAAACGGGAAAGCGAAAACCCTATTAAAATCTATGTCTCTTCAAAACACTTTTAATTCATTTTCCACTTACGTTCAAGCCTCCAAACCCCCTTTTAGCATTGGACAACAATATACGTCCTTAGAATTAGCAATCATTTCACAAACACACACACACATACACACACACACACACACACACACACACATATATATATATATATATATATAGATAGATAGATAGATAGATAGATGATATATATATATATATATATATATATACACACACACACACATATATATATATATATATATACATACATGCATACATATATACACACACACTATATATATATATATATATATATATATATATATATATATATATATATTGCTTTATCTGTATACGCAGACATGTAAATATGATTCCATTCAATAAAAACAAAATTTAATTACGTTCTTCATAGAATTCAATGCGTTTTCTGATAATGCTGGTCTGCAGATAGCAATATTACAAAGCAAGGCTGCATCTACATACGATTAGCACAACCATAGGAAATTTATGTTTTGTATTACAATCAACTAAGGCTGGATATACCTTTCCTAATTTTAACCAAAACATTTCACGATAATCAACAGCTAATCAAAGAACAAATATAACTAAAAAAATGTAACTTCGCAACACAATTAACAATTGCATTTGTTATACTATAACTACTAATAAACGCAACATTTTGTGATACTAATTTATCCTATAAGTATTACCCAGCTATCAAACAAATAATTTCAATACAAAACATTATTAAACACCGGTAAAGTTGGCTGTCTGTCATTTAAGAGTAATCAAAGAATTGCTCTACGTCTACATACTAGCATTATTAAGTAGGACATATTTCGTATGTTTAACATTTTAGCCAGCTACCAAAAACGTCTCTTTCTTATTATCATAAATGAATAATAGCAATTTCTCTAATTTGAATTTCAACCGGTATTTAACATGTTAAACAGTTAAGCAAAAAGTAACTACCAAGATCTTCCCTTGTATGATAGCACTGATCTGTTTAAGCAGCAAATATCATAGTGGACCCTCGAAAGACTTAAAAAAAAAAAAAACAGGACTAGCCTCTATCAATGACTTAATGTGCACAATATGATTACAAGGCAGAACCAACCTCGTATTCATCCAAGTAAATTGTAGTTCAAGAGGATCTATAAAAGTATCAAATCAGTTATGTGGATACAGATTATAAAAGTAGCATTCTTTGGACACTTACTATAAAAGTGTTATGTTCTGTGGTCACAAAGTATAAAAGTTTTACTTATATCAATTAAGTATTGCGGGCATCAACTATAGAAATATAGTTAAGTATTGCTGACACTAAATATTAAAATTATCAAATAAGATTTGGACACATTTTGGACACTAATTATGAAAGCATAAATTAGGTTCTGTGGACACCAACTATAAAAATTTCAGTTAAGTTTTATGGAGACTGACGATAAAAGTAGAAATTAAGATTTCGTCACTCAGCTATAAAAATGTTAGTTAAGTGCTATGGACTCTAGTACCAGTGAAGTACTATAGATAATTATAAACGTATCAATTAACTTATGTGGAAACGGAATACAAAAGCATCAATTAAGTTTCGTTGACACTAACTATAAAAGTATTAAGTTTTTAATACTAACTATGAAAGTACCAATTAAGATCATTGGACAATAACTATAAAGCTATTAATAAAGTTTTAAAAACAATCCATAAATTTATTTTATAAGCTCTACAGACACTAATTATAAATGTATCGATTAGGTTCTGCAGACACTAACAATAAGAGTCAATTAAGATCTGTGGACACTAACTATAAAAGTATAAAATTTTGTGAGCAGTAACCATGTAAGTATAAAACTATAAAAGTATCAATAAAGCTCAACAAACTCTAACTATAAAACTATCATTTAAATTCTGTTGACGTAAAGTATTTAAGTGTAAATAAAGTTTTGGACATTATCAAAGTGCTAATAAAGTTTTGGACACTAACTATAAATGCATCAATTAACTTTTGGATACTTTTATTTATAAAAGTATCTGCTAAATTTTGCGCACAAAATAATGCAAAATTATAGATAAAATTCTTTTACCACTATCTAAAAGTATCAATTAAGTTCTGTGTATATTATCAACAAAAATATAAATTAAATTTCGGACACTAACTATAAAAGAATTAGCTAAGTTCTGTGGACAGCAACTAAAAAAATATCAATAAACAGTTGCAAAATAGCTATGCAAGTATCAGTTAAGTTTTCTGAACACTAACAATATCAGTATTAACTAAGGTCTGAGGACGCTAACTATAAATATATCAATTACGTTTGGAATTTAACAACAAAAGTACGAGTTAAGTTCTGTGGACACAAGAAAAT
>NC_090725.1:270459969-270467469 GCF_036898095.1 Palaemon carinicauda
TCAACTTCAAGAAACGGCACATGAAGAGGTTTATCTATCTATCTGGTGTTGCTTAGCAAATTTTAAAACTTAGTGTGTGCGTATGTGTGAGTGTGTATGTGTGTGATACACTTACACAGAGAGAGAGAGAGAGAGAGAGAGAGAGAGAGAATGTAGAAAATAAGAAAAACCCGATGTAGATTATAAAAAAGGTTCTAATTGATAACAAATAAGGAAAGCAATTACACTTATGTTCTTGCTTTTTTATGGACATGCCTATGAACATACCCAAATGTATACAGCATATATATATATATTTTTGTGTGTATGTATATTGATACTATACACCATATACATGAAAACCAAGGGGTTACGAGGTACCCAATTACAAACACGTAGGTTCGGGTCAGGAAAAAGGAGCTTATGGAAAGGGTCACGCACAACATAGGGAAGGGGGTCATCGCACACAAGAGAGGAGAGAGAGAGAGAGAGAGAGAGAGAGAGAGAGAGAGAGAGAGAGAGAGAGAGAGAGAGAGAAAGGAAAAACGGACTCTAAAATGCAGTATGCAGAGGGGAAGGGGAACAACCAAGTCAGGGGGAGACAAAGCAAGGGGAAGAACAGAGGAAAGCGCAGAAGAGAGAGAGAGAGAGAGAGAGAGAGAGAGAGAGAGAGAGAGAGAGAGAGAGAGAGAGAGAGAGAGAGAAGCAGTAAGCAAGCAACCAAGCAGAGGGGGCGCAGTAGTGCCGGCACCACACGATATAGCGCGAGGTCCCACTTCAATTAACAACGCAGCCGGAGCGGCCCAGGTCACGGCCTCCCTGGCTTGCAAATGCTTGCACTTAATGCTTGCAAAATCCTCTTCCTCTCTTTCTCTTTCTCGTTTTTTTTTTCATTTCACTTTTCACTTCCCTCTGCCAATTCCTGACCCTTTTCAAAAAAGCAATTTTATTTTTTTTTTTTATTTTTGCATTCCTCATTTTTCTCTGAAATAAAAATCAACGAACGTTGAGATTGACGATAGATGATGATGTAGCCTCTCCCGCTTCCAGCTTTACAGTTTACCTGTGCTAGTCAAGACACAAACACCGCTTGACATTCCGAGCGGAGTTACGGCAGCAGTCAAATCAATTCACATCGGGATTGAATTTAAAAGGGAGCCGATAATAACAAAGCGAATATAAAATCAAACCGAAAATACATATCACTTGAAAATTACGATAAATTCAATCATAAATGAATTCCAATCGACATTGTAATCAACCTGGGAAAGATCACCAGTCGCTTCCAATGTCCATGAATTAACGCCTTAAGAAATGACCAGCCTGCATGAAAACAGGTGGGGAGTGACGGACGTCATGAATACGGCTGAGGGATAACAAATAAAAAGGAGAAAAAAGTTACGAAGAACATAAAAACGGTAGATTCTTCCATTACGACTACCCGGTCAAGTCCTTCTGCATGACGTCACACGCTGGCAAGGGAAAGGTTCTGTGGAGGGAGGTTCGCAAGGGGAGGACAGAGGCAGGGGTCTATTATTGCTAGGGTACAGGTGGTCGATAGAGAAGGGGGAAGGAAACGGACACCCCACAAGGATATTGGACACTACGGGCGGCGGTACCTGGATTTGGGGGAAAAGAAGAAAAACGAGAATTGAGAAGAGGGGAGTGAGACACACATACACAGCACAGAGAGAGAGAGAGAGAGAGAGAGAGAGAGAGAGAGAGAGAGAGAGAGAGAGAGAGAGAGAGAGAGAGAGAGGAAAGCTCCGACGCAGACTTTGGCATAAAGACGAGGGGTGAGAGGGGAATGGAAAATATTAGATTTCTAAAACAAATTATTGGGCACTGCTATATTCGTCCAAGCCTACTGTATATGCAAAAAGAAAAATAAATACGTACAAACATACATACAATAGGTAAACAAGTACACGTACTGAAATATATTCTGTCACTTCACCACATAACAGGAAATCATCTGCGAAACTGATAATCAAAACATTATTCTAAGGGAAAACCATTATTATGAAATCTGAAATCAGCATATTTTTATTCACCTGTTTTGCAAGTGGATATTCAGTGCGCTCTCTCTCTCTCTCTCTCTCTCTCTCTCTCTCTCTCTCTCTCTCTCTCTCTCCTGTGCATATTTTAAAGTTCATATATTGCATAAGCACGAATTACGATGCACAAGCCAAGGTGTTTGTGGCCCACCACCAATAATTATCCAGTATTACTGATTACATATGCAAGTTGATCCTTCGGATATATAATAATGAGAAAGCAAAGGAGACACCCAACAGAATATGTTTTTCCATGTTGACTTGAAAACAAGAAACCTCATGTACCATACATAGTTCTTACTGGATTTATTTTCTAAAGGAACGTGGCATACACTTAGTTCTATTGCCAAATTATGTTGTTAGCCTTTACGATATTATTCATTTATTTAAGATAACAGGATGGTGTCTTGAATATTTTACAAAAAGTTGAAATAAAACCGAGTCATAAACAGCGACAGTTATTTTATCACAATGAATAAAAAAGCACAGGATATTACAACACTGCTATTTCTAAAGAGAATAAATTTATCAACATGAACCTATGCCGTTTCCTTTATAACGTTTTCGGAGTTAAAAATTACCCACGAAAAAACAGTTGAATCATTGGATGACATTAATTTTTCTATTAATAAAATGACTTTCCTGTATCGTTGTACATCGTCTAAATTCATGACTTCACTTTCTAAGAATTGTTTTTTTAGCTGTTTGCTGTTGGGTAGGCTATGTAATATATCGGACTGAATAAGCGAGACCTTTACCAAATATTTAACAACGTGGAAAGGCCTGACAATAAATGACATTATTGTGGATAAAGAAAATTATATGCGAAAACATCTGGGACAAACTTTAAAAAATGTAGTGTGAATGCACATTGCAGTGAAAAAGTAATCATTTCTGTAAAAATACGCTAGGATATATATATATATATATATATATATGTATATATATATATATATATATATATATATATATATATATATATAAATGTGTGTTTGTGTGTGAGTGTGTCTGTATGTCTAAACACATTAAACTGTGATACCATGATACATAGTTACTATACTAATATTATCTTATAGATGATTATTATTCCAGAATGATTAAACAAGATAAAATGAAACCACTGAACAATCACATTGTAAATGACACATACATAAATATATATAATCACACATACAGAACCACACATTTATGTGTATAAATGTGCATGCACAAACGTGCATGACCAGAGAAGAAGCGCACATTTATAACATGGCCTAAAACATACGCGCAAAAAAACATTTACATTCAATAAAAAGGAAAGAAAAAATAATGCTGACACAGAGACATACGAAGATACGAACCCAGAGAGAGAGAGAGAGAGAGAGAGAGAGAGAGAGAGAGAGAGAGAGAGAGAACACCCACACCGCATCGCGCAAGTAAAAGAAAAATGGTGTTTCGTGAGGGGAAACGAGGGGAAGTGCGAGTCTAGGGGAAAGGCTCGAAGGCCAAGGGGACAGACGCAACGGTAGAACCAGAAGGGGAAAAATAATTTCCAGCGACCAGCAGGAAGCAGCAGAAAGAGAAGTGGAGGAGCAGGAGGAGGAGGAGGGAGAACAGTTAGACTATAGGAAGTAGAATAAGAGGGGGAGGAAAAGGGAGGTAGGGAGGATGGATTGGAGGAATGGAAAAGACAGGAGGATTAGGAGTAAATGGGAATGAGGAGAAAGAAAGGAAGACAGTGGAGGATGGGAAGTGTGTTGAGGATTGGTGGGTAGCGGAAAAGCAAGTGAAAAAAAAGGCGATAAAGACAGAGTGATAGGAGAGGAGGCAAATCAAGAAAAAATATAGTTTAACAAAAATTCTAAGGATAAAAGTGAAAGAAGGAAAAGGAAGACGAATAAATAAATAAGTAGGAATGAAAATCGAATAAGGACAAAGATAAGGGTAACAGAGCACGGGAAAAATAATAAAGGAAGGAGGAGGAGCAGGAAAATAATTTAAGAGAGCAAGTGCAATTGATGAACTGAGATGGAAACAACTTTTTTACATTGCAGTTATTAATTTGGCTTTTACCTCATTAGCCTCAGTTTTTCCTATAAGTACTATTTCGGCTGTTAGCCAGCGAACCTCAATCTTTTAAGAGGCATTATTTCATCAGTACACTAGTGACCCAAATCTGTAATGCAATACTACTTAAGCTATTCTTCTGTTGACCTTGTTCTTCTCTTCAGCTGCTATTTTGACAGTCACTGCACACCAAATTCTTTAATACAGCTTCTATTTTTAGCTGTTGTCCTTTTTTCTGTATTGTTTTGGCCATCACTTCATGAACCTCCATTATTTCTTCTGATAACATTTAAGTTAACCTCTGTTATGGGTTTACAGGTCATTTATGAATGAAAGAGGTAACGGACAGTGAAAGTGCCTTAGTAAGACAGTGCCCTCGAAAGTGACCATATATACATATAATCAGTGCTCAAGCCCCTCTCCAACCCATGCTAGGACCAGGGAGAACCAGGCAATGGCTGCTGTAGACTCAGCAGATTGCTCTATAGTCTCCCCACAACACCATTCTTTGCTCACAAGGATAGTGAATATGCAGATACCACAAGAAACAATCAACCTAGAGTCCGTCTCGAACCCCCGTTCAGCAGATCGCCAAGCAGGGACGTTTACAATAGGCTACCCCAATAAGTTTTAGTGGTTATTATTTTGGCCACTAATGTGTTGACCCATTTCTTTTTCATGGGTAATATTAAGACGAAGAGGAAGGAAAAAGGTTAGGAAAGGTAGAGGGAAATAGGTTAGGAAAGGTAGAAAGATAATTAGGATGAGAGGAAGAAAGAAGATGAAGAATGAGGAAAAGAAGGCAGACGGGAACGACGAGGAGAGGGAAATGATTGATGACGGCAAGTGCAGCTGATGAATTGAGATGGAAACGATGACATCAAGGAAGAAGAATATGAGGAAGGGGAGGAGCAGAAGGAAAATAAAATAAATTACTAATTACACTAAAAAAAGGAGGGATGACATAAAAGCGGAGTTAGATAGAAGGCGACAGAGGAGAAAAGACAGATGATGGATCAAAAGCGAAATGGTCAGTCAAGGTAAAAGATAATGTGGATGAAGATACTGACGAAGGGAAAGAGAATAAAGGATGAAGAAGACTTAAAGGAAGAAGAAGACGAAATCCACTTGAATTTATTCGTTGAATGAACTTCTCACATGGCGTTACCAGCAGACTTATGATGGAAAGAGATAAGATTTGAATTTTGAAAGTCTCAAATCATATTCGAACGAGTAGATTACAGAAGGAAAAAAATATTTTTCCAAGAAAATAACATCAAAAGGGAGTATAGAAAACTTCTCACATCAGAAAAAAAAAAATAAGTAAGGAGTGAAAAGGAAGTTTCAAGATAGATATGACCATAAAAAAAAAGGATTGAAAATAAAGTTTCAAGATGGATATCAGAGAGAGAGAGAGAGAGAGAGAGAGAGAGAGAGGGGGGGAGGGAGAGAGATGAATAACATAATGAGAATAATGACGTAAAATACACGACTTATTAAGTAATAAAACACCAAAATCAATAAAAATATGACCAGAAAAAACAATAACAGTAACAATAAAAATAATAATCATAATAAAAACAAGCGAAAAGGGTCCCAAGTAGTTAAAATCCTAAATAAGACGAAGCGAACTGGAGATGGTTCTCGAAAATGAAAGCCAGAAGAAAGGGAAAGAGAAAGATATATATATATATATATATATATATATATATATATATATATATATATATATATATATATATAGAGAGAGAGAGAGAGAGAGAGAGAGAGAGAGAGAGAGAGAGAGAGAGAGAGAGAGAGAGAGACGCTGAACGAAAAGAAATCCCGCAAATATCCCAGAGTTCAATCTAGGCAATCAATGACGCGAAACAGTGAAATGTAATGATACATTTTGGAAGAACTTTGTGTCTGTGCGAGTCTTTTTATAACTAAAAGTAAGTTGCAAAGAATTTTAGAAAGCTTTCGTTTATTTACCCTAATTCACATATAATCTAATTCAAGAATTACATCAATAAAGAACAAACTCAACCAGAATATATATAACTTACTGAAAGAAAAAGGTGTGTGGTCTCTGGTATATATGAAAAAAAAATAGATGATCTTTTATACCGTTAATTGTTAACTCGCTAATACATACACAACTTAATATTTCCTACTTTCGTTACTTGTGAGGAGACTTCTTCGAATTATAAATGGTATCTTGTGAGAGAGAGAGAGAGAGAGAGAGAGAGAGAGAGAGAGAGAGAGAGAGAGAGAGAGAGAGAGAGAGAGAGAGAGATTAAAAAACTGTTATGTTTGTTAGCAAACTCAATGAATACTGAAGTTTAAATGAATAAATAAATGGATAACGAGATCGATGCTCGATAAAAACTATTACTACTACTACTACTACTAATAATAATAATAATAATAATAATAAATAATAATAATAATAACCGAGAATGAAGAGCATTTCAGCGAGGAAACTGAATATCCCGAAACTTTGGAAAGCACTTGGCAAACCGCCCAAGGGATACCAGCGATCCCCAGAACTTCGAGACACAAGCTCATGTGAGCGTTGAAGTCTCGGAATGGGTTATAAACCAAATGCTTATCGGATTCGCACTCATAAACATTTAGATGATGAAAGAAAAAAATCTTTGGAGGTAGCGTTATTAGAATCAGGGCTAATAGTCGGCAAGAGCCTAAACTAGTTTTATAAGTTATGAATATCACTCATGAATTGCAGACGCAAGGGACAGGACAATGCTCTAGAAATCGATCTTATATTCAGTACATATGATCAGCACCCAAGTCCACTATCAATCAATCTAGGACCAGGGAGGGCTAGGCAATAGCTGCTAATGACACTGCAGGTAGACCTATAGACTACCCAAAAACACACATCCATAGCTCCCAAGGAAGGTGAGGTTGAATACATAACTAGAAACTACTGAGCTTGAGCGAGTCTAGAACTCCCGTCCAATAGACTGCGAGGCAGGGGCGTTTCTAATTGGCTATCACGACTTAATCGAGGAAATTAAGCCATTTAGGCATATATATATATATATATATATATATATATATATATATATATATATATATATATATATATATATATATATATAAATTATGTGTGTGTAGGCCAATTCTTAATCATGGCCACGAAAAGAAAAGTGGAAAAGACTTGATATGAATTTGTACTTGATATATAATTTACGCTCATTGTGCCAGCTGTCGTAATTTGTACACCTACACACACACATTATATATATATATATATATATATATATATATATATATTTATACATATATATATATAAATATATATATATATATATATATTTATATATACATATAAATATATATATATATATATATATATATATATATATATATATATATATATATATATATATATATATATATATATATATAT
>NC_090725.1:270469969-270482469 GCF_036898095.1 Palaemon carinicauda
TTTGTTATAACATCGGTATCTAAATTTCTCGTCCCTTTTTTTTATAAATACAAACCAAAAGTTGTACAAATGGAGCTTTATAAAAATTTAAGACATAGAAGACTAAGGTAGCAAGTGAATGACAAGTAGAACTGGTTGCAGTCTGAACCTACATATACTATGACCTCAAAGGACCTTTCTGCAATTAATTGAATTCTGGGACCTCAGTAATTCTAAGTCAATCTGGCTCAGCCGGCAATGGAATCTTGCGTAGACAAGGTCCAAGAATTTCAGAAGACCACAGTGATTTTCGGTGTATTTGTAAGCTATAAGGGAAACAAGGAAAAATCCAGTCTGGATATGAAAATCAAATAGACATTGCCATTTCTTGAGTGCTCTCAACTATAATCGTTTCGGGAGCAAAGTAAATTTGTACGACTCAAAACAGCGTACTAAAGTTTTGAGTCAGAAGAGAATATAGTGTGATAAATATATACGAGTCTACGGGTCATAGCATTTACATAACTAGGTTGAGAGACGTATGGCATGCAAAGAAAATTAATTATGAAGAAACTGCTTCTTTAGAGTTTAATTTCAAGTGTCCAATTTAATTTGTATAAGAAGAATAACAGGATAGGAAACTTCTATGAAAATCAAACTTAAGATAAACTTTACGATTAACGGTTGTAATGCACGTGCAGCGAGCAACGCACATACAAATAAAAAAGAACGCCTTTTCTACGTTTTCCTTAACACTGCAACCGTCATCGGACTCCAAGCCAAAAAGTCGGGAGCCGTCTTAATATAAATTTCTCCTCCACTCCCGTCACACTAGTGACCTACGCAGTGCCTTAAACAGCCAGCACACCTCCCAGATAAGCGCTTTGTCTGCCGTATCCTCAGACAAAGACCACCTTGATCCTAACTCATAGGTCCACGTTGCCACAGTAAGGTTCCCGTTCTTCACCATCAATGATGTATTTACCTGGTTTGAGCGCGCCGAGTTTCAGTGCTGCATCTAAGGCCTGACCCACTCAACCAGCAAAGGTGACTACTTCTTTTGTGAGATTCTTGATGAGACCTACCCAGATATCTCTGACTGGCTTTACAAGACAAGGGACACCCCCATCGAGTATGATGCCTTCAAATCCTTTCTCCTCAAGCAGTACTCACCATTGCCAGCTACTTGTTTAGCCAAATTTTTCAGCTCTTTCAACAACGGTTAGCGGATCAAAAGGCGTTGATGGCCGTCAGGAAAATGATCATCATCATTGCCTTTTAACTACTGCAGACGGGTTTCCTTGTAAATTGAACCTACCTGTCCTTGGGCACAATGCCTGCTATAAACCACTGTGAGCCACCCTTCCCTATGTCAATACCTTGACCATTAAGAAAGTGATAACCAGAGATGATGCCCTTAAGGACAATCACTTCCCCACCGCCAAGAACTCAACCAACAACTCCACTCCTGACGAAGGGGACAACCATACAACATCGAACAAAATGGAGGTGAATCCTACATGATATCGATGCTCACCTCGTAACATGGCTGGACAGTGACAAAGCCATCCCCTACCTCCCCACACCTATGACCAAACCAACAGCCTCAACAGCCACTGAATTAGCCCCATCATCCTTAGTCATGTTACTGCCACTCTATATTTGGGGCTGTTGCTAAGAAATGTGCTACCAAATATCAATGCTAAAAAAATCTTTAAGTAGGCCATTGCTCATGGCAGTGGCCTCCCCATTCACTAACTAGAACGGGCACTCGGTAGAGTGCAAACCTTCCCAAACGCCACATTTGTTACCATGATTATGCAAACAAATCAGATAACATTGGTCACATAATGATGATACCAGCACTTTTTGCGAGTACATTCACCCTGCTGACCTATGAACCCCAGCCACTAAAAAGGGTAATGGCATCACTATGCCATCTTGTATATCACAAGATAGGCATTGAATTATGAGCATTCTGGCACTAATTCCATGCAAATTGGATAAAATCTGACCCCGATATAACAAAAAATCTGTTTGACCTTTTTGTGACCTTGACCTTGATCATGTTCTATATCACAAGATAGGCAATTGAATTATGCACATTTTAGCACTAGTTTCATGCAAATCAGATAAACATTGACCACAATATAGCAAAAAGACGTTTTTGACCTTGACCTTTATCTCAATCAGTCCCATACGCCATACACATAAGCAAAAGCCCAATGAAAGGACCCAGAGTACCAAACCTGCTGGCCCTTTTGCTTGACTCTACATTGGGAAGACATCACCCTTGTTAACTCCAACGCCACACTCATCAGTTACCTCAGTTCTGGTAGGCTACGTCTGTGTCTACCTGACTCAATGAACCAACAAGTTTTAATTGATGCATGGCCTTTCACACCCCTCACGCCATTCTACTGGACAGCTACTTACGTCGAAGTTTATATTGCATGACGTTACTAAAGAAAACAAGGATTGGGACCGTGCCTGTATTTCAAGTAAAACTTTAATAGTACATTGATACATGAATTAGGGTGTGAAGTGCATGTCTGCTTCAGGACAGAGCCACGCAATGTATGTGCAGCAAGCAACGCACATACAAATAAAGAAGGATGCCCTTTCTACGTTGGTTATCCTTGTGGAATCTTTATTTGCCCGCCACCACCTCCGATGATCTGTAGCTAATGTGTTATGTTGTTGGGAAGCTTAACCCCTGCCATCCGACTTACAAGCCCCTAGCAAAGCAGCATATACCGAAAGACCTAATCACCGCAATACACGTCTTCATGCACAGCAATACATGCAAGCTACCACTTAAAACCCCATACACAGGCCCATTTGTTGTCATCCATCATATTCTATAAGCTTTCCTTCTCAACGCTCATGGTATTGAAGATTGGATCACTATTGGCAGCCTAAAACCTGCATATCTCCTGAAAGACGATCCACCAGGTCGCACTCTTTCTAATGCATTCTTGCTTGAGGGGAGAACCATGAAATGCACGTGTAGCAAGTAACATATATACAAATAAAGAAAGATATCCTTTCTACGTTTTCTACAACATTGCAACCGTCATCGGACTCCATGTTAAAAAGTACATGATTGTAACAAGCTAATGAAAACTCTGTTATCATTCCGTTGTTATCTATTTTCAATTCAATGTCAGCCTAATTGACAAAATCCATTGAATGTCAACATCCAACTGCCACCCTTATGTGACCTCTTGGAGGCCTATAAATACCTGTATCGTCTCTAAATAGTTAGTTGTTCAGAGTTGACTTAATATTAATTTCTCCCCAGCTACTACCGCAACGTCACAACCAATAAATTCAATAATCAAAGAAAGATGAAGGCAAGGCTGTAAATTTGAATCAACATCATCATTATTATTATTATTATTATTATTACTACTACTACTACTACTACTACTACTACTACTACTACTACTACTACTACTACTACTACTACTACTACTCGCTAAGCTACAACCCTAGTCGGAAAAGCAAGATGCTATACTGTAAGACCAAGGGCCCCCAACAGGGATAATACCCCAGAGAAGAAATTAAATAAAGAAATGAATAAACTATAAAAGACGTAATGAACAATTAAAATAAAATATTTTAAGAACAGTAACAACATTAAAAAAGGGTTTTCATATTTTTCATATATAAACTATAAAGAGGCTTATGCCAGTCTTTTCAACATAGAAAAATTTGCTGTAGGTTTGAACTTCTGAAGTTCTACCGATTCAATTACTTGGTTAGGAATTTCATGCGACAACTTGGTCATAGCTGGAATAAAACTTCTAGAATACTGTGCAGTATTGATCCTCATGATGGAGAAGGCCTATTATAGAATTAACAGCATATCTAATACTACGAACAGGATGGTACTGTCCAGGAAGATCTGAATGTAAAGGATGGTCAGAATTATGAAAAATCATATGCAACATGCATAACAAACTAATGAAGGTAAAGGTGGCGACTTTCCAGCCAAGATTATAATATTGCAGCAAAAAAAAAAAAAAAAAAAAAAAAAAAAAAAAAAAAAAAAAAAAAAAAAAAAAAAAAAAACCACCCATAAACAAATTAAATAACAGTCAGATTTACTCAAGTGAGTAAAATGATTTCTGCTTGGCACCCTTTAAAGATTTAAATGCCACTCATGAATGGCACAGGCAAGGGACAGTGACATTATCCTAGCTAGCAGGTCAAAGCCCTAGAGACTGACTATATGATCAACGTACAAGCCCCCTCTCCATCCAAGCTAGGACCAAGGAGGGCTAGGCAATGGCTGCTGATGACTCAACAGATAGACCTATAGGCTTCCCCAAACCCCACTTCTTAGCTCACAAAGGTGGTGAGATTACAGCGACCAAAGGAACTAACGAATTTGAGCGGGACTATAACCCCCGTCTGATACACACAAATCATATAAGACGATACTCGTTAATTATTGTTTACCTCTTTCCGTGCTTACTTGCATCTTCAACAATTAAACATTTACCTGTAATAATCAAACTGAATGTACTAAGTCACTAACTTGAACTTTGAAGAGGGTGTAGAGTTCGATAACTAGAACTAACATTGATTACCTTGTGGAAAGGGCATTTTATTCTTTACTTTAAAAAAAAAAAGAATAATTAAGCATAACATTAAAAATACGTAAAGAGCATATTAAAATTCGAGGGATTCATAAAAGAACTTTAATGAAATTTCAGGCTCTGAACACAGTCTATCAAATTTCAGAAGATAATTTTACACCAATTTCACAGTATTAACGCCGGTGAAGTGGCAAAAGGTAATAATTATGCTTTAAATTTGAGCTTCGACTAAATTTCTGAGTTAGCACGATTAGAATAACTTCATATTTATGAATACGGTGTTTTGAATTCGAAGCAGTTATGAGGATATGAACCGAAATTCAAGCAAGGACATCGGAGAAAAATATGCACTGAAAGGTTCCAGTAAGAATGAACATTTTATATCATGAATGCGTTCAAGTTATGCGCACTGTGATTAATTTGAACATAGCGTGGACACACATAGTTTAACAACAGGCTTGTGTGTCGCCTGAACTGGTTGCGTGAGGCCTCTATCATTTTACCTTAGAATTTAATATGAATTAATCCTCGACTGACCTAACATCAGAAAGTTTAGGTCAGACGCTCAATCATTTTACTATGCTTGTTAACAAGAAATAGGGAAAGGGGAAAGAAAAACTTGTGGGCATGACACTAAAGGAAGGTATAGTTATGGCTGCAAATCCGAAGGTTCATGAATAAAAAAAAAAGAAAAAAAAAAGTAAACTGAACCGTTCGCAAAATCGGCTGTTGGAAAGAAAACTCCCAAGGGGAGTGTATACGACAACCAAAGAAATAACTTAGCCATATGTCGCAAATGGGGTCATTTCCATCACGTTCGATTCATCGCCCATAAACTCACCGCATTTCGTTTCGAGGCCAATACTTACTGGTTTTATGTCCTTTAAATCCTAAAAGCCATCCAGTATTACTGAAAATGTACATAAATCTTTTATATGTAAAACGGATCTTTATCAATATTATTATCACTGTGCAGAAGAATGCTTGAAACCCCTTCACTTGGCGAGATCAAATCATTACCGGCAATGCAGACTGGACAAAGGCATCACGTTACCTCTGCTGATTCGACTTCCATTTGCTTATCTAATCAATCAATCAATCAGTCGGTCCCACGTCGTGTTTTCGTTGCACAATGTAGTTTGTCTCACGTCCAAATCCTGAAGACGGACACTAATCAGTCTTAAATCTATTTACTATAAATCCATTTATAAATCCAGTTAAACATAAATCCAACAAACGCATTACTTTAGCTTCTCTTGATCGTATAACACAATAGTGAGAAGCAGATTTCTCTCAATAAATAATAATAAGCATCAGAGATTTTAATGCATACTTTCCTGACCTTTTACGACGAATTTATAACAGTTATCGTGTATCGATAAACAATATCAACGTATTCACTGAAGTGTGTAAGAGAAAAGAAAGGGGAAGGCGTTGCTGGTGAGGTAGAAGGGAAAGTGAGGTAAGGAAAAAAAAAAGAGTAGGACTTTAGGAGGAAATGTAGTCGCCACAGATTGCGAACGAGGGGAGAGAACGTCAAGATAAAAATTGAGAAAAATTAAGCGACCATAAGGGGTAAAGAGGGAAATGGGACGGAAAAACTGAGGAATACCGACAAGAGAGAGAGAGAGAGAGAGAGAGAGAGAGAGAGAGAGAGAGAGAGAAAGCACGCATAAAAAAATATGAAATAAAATACTAAAACCAACTTGCTGGTAATAAAAAGTAATGTGAAAAATTATCAGATTGGAAAAAACCAACATGATAAATGTGGGAGGATAAAAAACTAATAATCGAAAATGAGCAGTAAAAGAGATAACAATATTCATGACACATGATTAAGACGTACTTTGACGTTTTCATTTTTTATTCATATGTCGACAGTATACATATTGTTTAAGGTAAATGCAAATGTAACTTTTAAACTAACATTTCTTGGAGGACAGGTTAGCGGACACAAGGAATGTCAGCAAGAGACTATTTCCTCTTAGCTTATCAAAATATGCAAAAAGATATAAAATCCATTAAGCAAGTCAGTGCCATAGAGATCAAATTTAGCTACAAACGCAAGTCTGAAACAAATTGAATTACTAGTCTCAGAAATTATAATATTCAATTGACTGTTACAGCAAATCTATCAATAAAATTTCACAGGCCCGAGATTACGGCAATGGCGCTCAAATTATACTTTATATGGTCTCTATTTTAATAAACAATATTAGAAAATCGAGGTAAGAGAATGGGATAAAAAAAATGGACTAATTTATAAGATTTTTGACAAAATCTCCCTTTGTGATATATACTTGTGGCTTTCTTTGACAATGGACATGTTAAGAGTACATCAGAACGATCATATGACGGCGCAACTGGCACAAACTATGGATTAGACTGGACCTCTAAAAACAGTGGATGGCTGTGAGCACAAAATTGGAAAAGAAAGTCAATCACGTAAATTACACAGTATATTAGCTATAAATATTTATGTATCAAGAACGGAGTCGACTACGTTTTACGATAGAGTAAAGATTAGACACACTAAATACGGCTTGGTTAAATGATATTAAAAGATATCTCTGAGAACAGGTATTATTAAATAAAAGCGAACTATAGTATAATTGATACTTGAAACGATACAACTCGCTCTTTTTCACTGTGCTGCAAAAACGCCGCCAAAGAAACGAAATGTCCGTGAATGATATGATTAAAGAGAGTACATAATATTGCAGAAATGCCATATCACCAATTAGAAAAACATAATTGAATTACATTATCAACATAACCGAGAGAGAGAGAGAGAGAGAGAGAGAGAGAGAGAGAGAGAGAGAGAGAGAGAGAGAGATCCAGTTTCTCTCTGGCCCATCTAATCTTGACGTATTTGAGACGTCCTCAAGATCACTCGTTCCACAAGACACGCACATCCATGGCAACCAATAAACAACGCTTTCCTGCCGGTTCGATACGCTCTCCCACTTGCACACAGATTCGCAAGATGGGAAAAGACACGCTAATTTACGCACAAACTCATGTATGCTACATATGTCAAAATTCGTAATAATAAATTTCGCACTCTATCATGAAAATATTGATAAGATTTGGTTTCAAATTCAGTGTGTTTTAATAATAACACTATCGTTCAATAGTCATATTTTTAAAGGAATATATATTTAGACCGAAGTAATTAAAATTGAGTTTTTTTTTTTTTCCGGCGCCCTTTATATTAAAGATAAATTCCGACAGATGACACAAAATAGGGAAAGAGAATCTTCAATGTTGTACTTGAGTGTTGATGAGCATCCCGCATAGCTGAACATCAACACGAATAAACCAATATAGCATTGTAAATTTATATGTAATTATAAACATATACAGTAAAACACACATACACGCGCACTTACAAACACACACACACACATATATATATATATGTATATATATATATATATATATATATGTATATATATAATTATATATATATATTATATATATATGTGTGTATGTATATATATATATATATTATATATATATATATATATATATATATATATTTATTTATATATATACAGAGAGAGAGAGGAGAGAGAGAGAGAGAGAGAGAGAGAGTCATTTCTTTCTAACAGTTTCGACAAAAAAAAAATACAAAACTTATTTCCATCTATGGTTTCGACAAACAAAGTTCTGAAGCATTATTCCTATCGTGAGGTTTCGATAAACAAAGTTTTGTATTAAATTATTTATATCTACCGATTTTGACAAACACAAGTCCGTAGACTTATTTCCATTTATTAGTTCAAAACCATTTTTAGACATTATTTTTCTGAACCGGTTTCAACAAACAATGGTTTGTAGACTCATTTCCATCCAATGTTTTTGACAAAAATAAAAAAAAAAAAAGTGTTTCTGTTTTGGCAAACAAATTTCTGTAGACTTATTTTCGTCTAACAGTTTCGACAAACGAAGTTCTGAAGAAAGCACCATTTAACAGTCTTTACAAAGAAAGTACGGAAGATCCAAAGCCACCTAAAAGTTTTGACAAAAGACCTGAAAACATTACCAATCTAATGATTTCGACAAACAAAGTTATGAAGACTTTTTTCCATGTAACGATTTCAATAAACAGAATTCTGAACATTTATACCCTCTAACGTCTAACCGCACAAATAAAGTTCTGATGATTTATTATTTTGAAAACTTATTTCCATCTAATGGTTTTGATAAACAAAGTTCCAAAGACTTATCATCATCTTACGGTTTCGACAAATAAAGTTTAGAAGACTTATACCATTTAACCGTTTTGATAAACAAAATTTTCAACCTTTATTACCATCCAATTGTTTCTAAAATAATTTGAAGACTCATTTCTATCTAACGTTTTTGACATATAAAGTTCTGAAGTTCTGAACTTTTACCACTAACTAACGGTTTCAACAAACAAAGTTTTGATGACTTATCTCCATATAATGGTTTCGATAATCAAGGTTCTGAAAACTCACTACCATCTAATGATTTCGACAAATAAAGTTCTGAATACTTATCACCATTTAACGGTTGCGGCAAACAAAGTTTTGAAGACTTATTTCCATCTAACGGTTTCCATAAACAAAGTTCTGAACAATTATTACTATCTAATGGTTTCGACAAACAAAGTTCTGAATACTATTCACCATTTAACAGTCGCGGCAAACAGAGGTTTGAAGACTTATTTCCATCAAATGGTTTCGATAAACAAAGTTCTGAACACTCATTACCATCTAATGGTTTCGACAAATAAAGTTTTGAACACTTATCACCGTCTAACGGTTGAAAAAACAAAGTTTTGAAGAGTTATATCCTTCTAAGTGTCGACAAACAAACTTCTTTTGGATTATATCTATCAAACAGTACCGACGAAAGACAATTTTTGCACTTATTTCCACATGTCAGTTGTGACAACAAAAGTTCTGAAGATTTATTGCCACGTATGGTTTTCGGAAAACAATATTTTGTAGGCTTATTTTCATCTAGGTATTATTTCTGAAGACTTATTTTCATAGATGTTATTTCTAAAGGCTTATTTTCATATAAATGTTATTTATGAAGGTTTTTATTTCATCTACATGTTATTTCTGAAGACTTGTTTTCATCTAAATGTTATTTCTGTAGACTTGTTTTCATCTAAATGTTATTTCTGAAGACTTGTTTTTTTTTATATATATAAATGTTAATTCTAAAGGCTTATTTTCATCTAAATGTTATTTCTGAAGAATCGTTTTCATCTAAATGTTATTTCTGAAGACTTGTTTTTTTATATAAATGTTATTTCTAAAGGCTTCTTTTCATCTAAATGTTATTTCTGAAGAATCGTTTTCATCTAAATGTTATTTCTGAAGACTTGTTTTCACCTAAATGTTATTTCTGAAGACTTATTTTCTTCTAAATGTTATTTCTGAAGACTTTTTTTCACCTAAATGTTATTTCTGAAGACTTTTTTCCTCTAAATGTTATTTCTGAAGATTTGTTTTCACCTAAATGTAATTTCTGAAGACTTATTTTCCTCTAAATGTTATTTCTGAAGACTTGTTTTCACCTAAATGTTATATCTGAAGACTTATTTTCTTCTAAATGTTATTTCCGAAGAATTGTTTTCATATAAATGTTATTTCGGAAGACTTTTTTTTCTTCTAAATGTTATTTCTGAAGACTTGTTTTCACCTAAATGTTATTTCTGAAGACTTATTTTCCTCTAAATGTTATTTCTGAAGACTTGTTTTCACCTAAATGTCATTTCTGAAGACTTATTTTCCTCTAAATGTTATTTCTGAAGACTTGTTTTCACCTAAATGTTATATCTGAAGACTTATTTTCTTCTAAATGTTATTTCCGAAGAATTGTTTTCATATAAATGTTATTTCGGAAGACTTTTTTTTCTTCTAAATGTTATTTCTGAAGACTTGTTTTCACCTAAATGTTATTTCTGAAGACTTATTTTCCTCTAAATGTTATTTCTGAAGACTTGTTTTCACCTAAATGTTATTTCTGAAGACTTATTTTCCTCTAAATGTTATTTCTGAAGACTTATTTTCACCTAAATGTTATTTCTGAAGACTTATTTCCCTCCAAATGTTATTTCTGAAGACTTGTTTTCACCTAAATGTTATATCTGAAGACTTATTTTCTTCTAAATGTTATTTCCGAAGAATTGTTTTCATATAAATGTTATTTCGGAAGACTTTTTCTTCTTCTAAATGTTATTTCTGAAGACTTGTTTTCACCTAAATGTTATTTCTGAAGACTTATTTTCCTCTAAATGTTATTTCTGAAGACTTGTTTTCACCTAAATGTCATTTCTGAAGACTTATTTTCCTCTAAATGTTATTTCTGAAGACTTGTTTTCACCTAAATGTTATATCTGAAGACTTATTTTCTTCTAAATGTTATTTCCGAAGAATTGTTTTCATATAAATGTTATTTCGGAAGACTTTTTTTTCTTCTAAATGTTATTTCTGAAGACTTGTTTTCACCTAAATGTTATTTCTGAAGACTTATTTTCCTCTAAATGTTATTTCTGAAGACTTGTTTTCACCTAAATGTTATTTCTGAAGACTTATTTTCCTCTAAATGTTATTTCTGAAGACTTGTTTTTACCTAAATGTTATTTGTGAAGACTTATTTTCCTCTAAATGTTATTTCTGAAGACTTGTTTTCACCTAAATATTATATCTGAAGACTTATTTTCTTCTAAATGTTATTTCCGAAGAATTGTTTTCATATAAATGTTATTTCGGAAGACTTTTTTTTCTTCTAAATGTTATTTCTGCAGACTTGTTTTCACCTAAATGTTATATCTGAAAACTTATGTTCATCGAAATGTTATTTCTGAAGACTTGTTTTCATATAAATGTTATTTCTGCAGACTTGTTTTCATCTAAATGTTATTTCTAAGGACGTGTTTTCATCTAAATGTTATTTCTAAGGACTTGTTTTCGTCTAAATGTTATTTCTGAACTTATTTTCATCTAAATGTTATTTCTAAGGACTTGTTTTCATCTAAATGTTATTTCTGAAGACTTGTTTTCACCTAAATGTTATTTCTGAAGACTTATTTTCCTCTAAATGTTATTTCTGAAGACTTGTTTTCACCTAAATGTCATTTCTGAAGACTTATTTTCCTCTAAATGTTATTTCTGAAGACTTGTTTTCACCTAAATGTTATATCTGAAGACTTATTTTCTTCTAAATGTTATTTCCGAAGAATTGTTTTCATATAAATGTTATTTCGGAAGACTTTTTTTTCTTCTAAATGTTATTTCTGAAGACTTGTTTTCACCTAAATGTTATTTCTGAAGACTTATTTTCCTCTAAATGTTATTTCTGAAGACTTGTTTTCACCTAAATGTTATTTCTGAAGACTTATTTTCCTCTAAATGTTATTTCTGAAGACTTGTTTTTACCTAAATGTTATTTGTGAAGACTTATTTTCCTCTAAATGTTATTTCTGAAGAATTGTTTTCATATAAATGTTATTTCGGAAGACTTTTTTTTCTTCTAAATGTTATTTCTGCAGACTTGTTTTCACCTAAATGTTATATCTGAAAACTTATGTTCATCGAAATGTTATTTCTGAAGACTTGTTTTCATATAAATGTTATTTCTGCAGACTTGTTTTCATCTAAATGTTATTTCTAAGGACGTGTTTTCATCTAAATGTTATTTCTAAGGACTTGTTTTCGTCTAAATGTTATTTCTGAACTTATTTTCATCTAAATGTTATTTCTAAGGACTTGTTTTCATCTAAATGTTATTTCTGAAGACTTGTTTTCATGTAAATGTTATTTCTGAAGACTTGTTTTCATGTAAATGTTATTTATGAAGACTGGTTTTCATATAAAAGCCATTTCTGGATACTTTCTTTCATCTAAATGTTATATCTGAAGACTTGTT
>NC_090725.1:270487469-270489969 GCF_036898095.1 Palaemon carinicauda
CTATCGAGTAGGACAATGCCCTAAAGACTGACCATATGATCAGCGCCCGAGCCAACTCTCCACCCAAGCTAGGACCAAGGAGGTCCAGGCAATGGCTGCTGATAACTCAGCAGGTAGACCTAAAGGCTCCCCCAAACACCCCCCTTCCTTAGCTCACAAGGATGGTGAGGTTGCAGCGACCAAAGAGACTAACAAGTTTGAGTTCGAACCCCAGTCTGGAGTTCTCCAGTCAGGGACATTACCACATCGGCCGTCACAACCCTAATTAGTCAGTAAGAATAAGAGAATATATACCATAGGTACTATTGTTACTGATATTAGAAAAAAAATATATAAAAGAAGCTTGTCGAAGCTGATTAAACAATTGAGACATTGTCAGTCAGAAAATAATTATTTATAATTTAAATAGAAAAGAAAGGGAGCTAATGCTATTAATGTTTATACATAATAGCGAACAAATAAAATCTTGCAATTCAAAAACATTAGTTCATAAGTAATTATAAATATCCGAAACACCTGACTGCCATTAGAAAACGTCGAAAGGTATTAAAGGTAGTATTCAATTTCTTCCTCATCCACGCACAAAATATTACTTACTAGTACCTGAGAGAGAGAGAGAGAGAGAGAGAGAGAGAGAGAGAGAGAGAGAGAGAGAGAGAGAGAGAGAGAGAGAGAGACAGACAGACAGACAGATTTTAACATGGGTAGTTTTTTCAAAAGACAAATAAAGGACATATGGTTCTTCATTCATATAAAGCGTAAAATAAACACTCGTTATCTCACCAGACAATAAAATCCATTTCTTCCAAATTTGCTTTAATTGTGTACAGATGCTAATTCATTCTGTCTGGTAGTATAATCCCATGCTGTTTAAGCAACACCATTAATCTATTCAGAGTAAGAATATCTTATTAAGACAACAGGCTCGCACATCAATAACCCTTGTTTGATCATAAGACCAAGGCTCGTTATGCAAGAGCTGGGTGTCAAATGTTTCCAACAGTCCTTAATACCATCGCTAATTGTGATCTATCTGACAGGATTAGAAACTTCAACTACTGTGGGCGTTACTCAAAACCTACACTTCGATATCTAGTAATCTGCCTTCTTTATTGGGGGAGTATAAGTGAGCATCAAACTCGTGCCACTTAGTACAGTAGTAATGAAATACGAAAATTTTCATTTGGGAATATAACTTGGAAAAGGACATAGTCTCTCTTTTTTAGTTGGCACGTAGACTAGAAAAACTAATATATAAGCATAATGAAATATAAGTTTCCATGCATTATTAATCCTGAAGTATAACAGAGGGAAGAGCGCTTAACATTTAGGAGGTGACCTGGTGAAGGGGTGGACAAGAAATCAATGATTAAATCAGTAATTTATATACCGAATTTGATCAAACGACTTTCTTGGAGCAATGCTTTAAGTAGCAATCATAGGGAGTTTTTCCTCTGACTCACTGCTAGAAGCGAAAACTGTTATCAGTGTGAACCAAACAGCTTAAGTAGTAAATGTGTAATAGTTGAAAGAAGAAAAAGAGGACCCCCTGAAATATAGGGTCACTAAACCACATAGCAATTGATACATTCTACAAGGAACTTAATGAGCAGACTTTATAGCCTCATAGTGTGATTATAACATAATTCATGCACAAGAAGACTTCCTAAATAGTTACTTCTAATAACGTTTCTTGAACAATTCATAGTCAGTCAGGTGGTTAAGTAATTCATCATAAAACAAATTGCTAAATTCCAACTTCTTTTATACAAATATCTGTATCCTAATCATGTTTTCTTTACATTTTTCTAAAATTACTTAACTAACACCAGAAGACTGAAGCAAGTAAATTCCTGGAAGATACTTCTATTTGAATTCCTTTGAAATTTCAAATGTTCTTAAGCAAACCACAAATATATGTCATCAAGTTCTTTAAGCATTCTTCGATTACCTTTCCTACATACTCTTTATTTTCATATTTTAAAGAAAAATAAAACACAATTTAAGTTCATTTAACTTCTTAGCAAAATGGCAATGAATTCCAATATCCTGTTGAGGTAGACTAAAGTGAAAATGTCTCTAACTCACGATTCATGGGATGGGAGTTTTAGCCTCCCTCGCACACAGAAAAAGTTTTCAATGGTGTTCACAGCCTCGCCGTTCCTGTGAGCTAGGGATGGGAGTGCTGTTAGGGCCTACAGATAGGTCTACCTGCTGGGTAACCAACAGCTATATATATATATATATATATATATATATATATATATATATATATATATATATATATATATATACAGTATATATATATATATATATATATATATATATATATATATATATATATATATACACATATACACACACACACACACACACACACATATATATATATATATATATATATATATATATATATATATATATATATATACATATATATGGAAAATCCTTCATAAAATAAGCTAAACGAAAAATTCTATAAATAAAGATTCCAGATTCT
>NC_090725.1:270497469-270504969 GCF_036898095.1 Palaemon carinicauda
GAAGTCGCTGGAGGCAACGAGGGAAATAGAAGAAGGGAAAGACGCAGAAGTGGAAACTGAAGGAGCAGCAGCAGCAACCGGCGGCGGCGGCGGTGGCGGTGGCAACCTGCAACAGCTGCTGATGGAGACGAAGGTTCCACCAACAATAATAAAGAGAGGAGGAAATAGGAAGCGGAGGAGAAGAAGGAGAAAATAGAGATGATGGTGAAGATCAGGATTTGGTAGGAGTGAAAAGGCGAAAAAAGGGAAAACCACGAAGGAGGAGGTCAAGGAGGAAGAAAAGACACTAGATGAAAACAAAAGGAAGAGGAATAAAAAGAGAAGGCAGATAAATAATATGAAGATACTTGGTGGTAAACCATCAGGAATGAAGAAAAGGGAAGATAAAGCGATTGAAGAAGAGAGCGACTTTGCTATTAGAGCAGGAAGAAAGGATGGCCGCTGTACAGTATGGAGGTAGGAAGGACCTATAGGTGATCAACAATACTAGCGCAGATTCGAAGTAGGAAGATAAGAAGGAGGAACATGAGGAAGATAAGATATCATGATACAGCCAGTAACAATCCGAATAAGAATGGGGTTAATAACAAATTTTTCCGTGCTAGGCGGTATATCTTAGCAATCCATGTTTACCAACGGTTTTAAAAGCGGACGAGCAACCTGGTGGAGTATACGAAAACTTTGTGTGTGGAGGTAAATAGCCCCCTAAATCTCGATGAAGTAACTGGCAACAGGGTGACGGATTGGGTTTAAGGCAATATACAAGATGTCTTTTCGGTTTCTACTCTTGATGCCTGGCGGATGATACTGCAATTCGCATGGACCGGCAGGAGTCACTTGCCTTAGTTAGATAGGCACTGCGCATCATAAGGAACTGGCTATCCTTTAATGAATTTAGCCAACGAATCCTTTATGGATTTAGTCAATCTACGAGACGACTGGTAAGATATAACTGAGGCATTTTGCGTCAACAGGCGTAGGAGGAGAGGATGATGATGATACCAAATTTGCGTTTAGGAAGAAGGTTGTAGAAACAACAGCAAATGCGGACGAGCAACGGAGAAATAATCTGGAAGATATAAGAGAAAGATGGATGAGGTAGCAAAAAGAAATACCAGACTAAGGAAGATATTCGAGATGTAGAGGTGGTTGCAAAAAGTAGTAATGCGAATCCCAGAGGATATTAGCGGTAGCGAAGGAAAAGTCGAAAACAGATCGATTAGGAAGTAAAGGGAAGCATGGCCTATTAGCAAAGAAATGCGAAAACATAAATGTACGGATAGATTAGGGAAAGTAAAGAGAAAATGCCCCTCATTTATGACACATGAAGAAAAGGAATGTTTGCTTTAAGGAAGGAACGGGAGGAAGGAAGAAGAAACTTGCACTAAAGACATACAGAAAAGTAAAGGAAGACCAAAAGCACGAACATGAAATGAAATACGAAAAAAAGAAAGAAGCGGTAAACAATGAAAATAAGGCCATACACAATAAGGAAAAACGGTAAAAGCAAAATATAAACAAATAAGAGAAGGAAGGTAGAATATTGGTGGAAGAAGAACGACGCAACAGGAAAAAGCATAAGATAAGAATTAATACGAAAAAGGAGGGAGGAGTATGAGGAGAAGGTACAAATGGAGTTAAAACCAATAACGTAAACAGGAAGGCAAGGTAGGATACGAGTAGGATATGAAGGAAGGAAGCACATACAGGAAGATAAGTAGTAAGATACGAACAGGAAGCGTTGGGTGATTGTAGGGGGTGGTGGTAAGCGAGAAGACCACAAAAACATAAAATAGGAAGAATAGGGGCAGATAGTACGTAGGACGATAAGGAAGAACAGGCGAGTGTGAAGTAGGAAGAAACGCGGTACGAACAGAAGCCAATGGATGGCTAGATTTACCACCAGCAGGATATAACAGCGAACGGGCGACGTCCAGGAAAATAATCGAGAAGGGAGCCGACCTGGTTGGGGTGGCGAGAGCTACGTCAAAAAAAGAAAAAAGAAAAAAAAAGAAAAAATAAAGACAACGAAGGGTTCAGGAAGTGAGCGAGGGGGAAAGCGATGAAGGGTGGCAAGAATAATGGTAATGAGAGAGAGAGAGAGAGAGAGAGAGAGAGAGAGAGAGAGAGAGAGAGAGAGAGAGAGAGAGAGACAGAGAGAGAGAGAGAGAGGGAAGACACCTACATATCGAAGCACCGAATGGTCAAGAGGGGCCATAAAGACTCGAAGGAGGGTAAAGGGAAAATAAAAGTGAAAAACATAAAAGGAGCGGTGGCAAGGAGAAAAAATACGAAAAGGAAAAGACTAAGAAATGGAAATGTAGGGGTTAAGGTAGAGACGAAAGAGAGGGTAACGGTAAAAAAAAAAAAAAAGAGGCACAGTGTCGGAGTAGAGGACTAAACACACTGACCAAGTAGGCCAACCCCCTACGAAGCTCTCTCTCTCTCTCTCTCTCTCTCTCTCTCTCTCTCTCTCTCTCTCTCTCTCTCTCCTTTGGTCCCATCAGGCCCATCTGCCAACATCTATATACTTCCCATCGCCAAATAGCATCCTTCGCCGTGGAAGCCCAGCCTAGCTCGCCTTTGACCATCCCTATAGCGGCCCCGACCAACCCCCTCATTCTCCCAGCATCTCAGCAGTATCGACAAAAAAAAAGTAATAATAAAAACTATGAATAGCAAAAACCCTACAGCATACAAGTCCAGCCTAAGCCTTCCCTCACTTTACAGCATTATATTTGCCCATGCTTATTTGTCCATGCATTTGACGAACTCGCAATCCATTAAGGAAATTATTAATATCAAGTATCTGATGAGATAGGAAGGAAAAGTCTTTTCGGTTTTCAGTTAATAATTCTAAGGCATAATATCTATAAGAACATAAAGATTTCAAAAGAGTGAAAATTATGTTTGATCACATGATACGGTGATCTATATTTTCAACTGTTAGATCAAAATAATCGAAGCTATTTAAGCAAATACCTTGAGAGAGAGAGAGAGAGAGAGAGAGAGAGAGAGAGAGAGAGAGAATTTCAGGTGAATTTAATATCAAATAAGTAACGTGATATAAACTACAACAAAAATCTACTTTGAAAACATCCCACAGATATTTCTAGCATTCACAGACATAAAGATGACTTGAAAGCAACACAACTTAACAAAGAAATATCATTGGGGAAATGTGTAGAATGCATGAATAAGAGAAATCTAGATTATGTCATGTGACTATTTTACCCTAAAACAATAACCGTTAAAGAAAACCAAGGAACAAAATCGACGATAATAGCTTTCTTTGTATGGTCTTGAAAATTCTGGGAACAAAGGTTCCTTTAAGACCCAAAGCTTTACTTAATACTTAACTCTGCTTTTTCTTTTTTCTTCGCCTTCTTCTGAACCAAAGAAACTATTCTAGACCCTTCAATTCTTCAACCGAAAAACTGGAGGATAGGACAAGTCACTTAAGACAATCGTGGCAATAATGATGAAAGGAAAACAAAACAATAATCATACTAACCATAAAACATAGCTACAACTCAAAGAGATATGGAAAGAATAATGATGGGAATAACGTCAAGAGACAGAAAAAGAGCAACTAAAGAAGAGGATATTCTAACGAAATGTAAGAAAAAGAAATGGACATAGGCAGGACACAATGAGAATAACATATAATAGATGGACATTGCGAATAACAATTGAGTTCCTAGAGATTGCAAAAGAGGCAAGGGAAAGAAGAAAAGATGATGGATTGACGATCTAAGAAAATTTACGGGTGTGAATTAGCATAGAAAGACGATAAACAAACGCTAGTGGAAGGATATGTCTAAACCCTCTGTTCTGCAGTGGGTTAGTAACGGCTAATGATGATGATATACTAAGTGCATGAGTCAATGAATACACAGAATACAGGCCATGCAAATTCAATGCTGATACTTTGGAATAAAAACAATAGTTAAATGATATAACAAGACAAAGCCAATATTGTGAAATATTGTATTGACTTTAAAAAATGAATTATCACTAAGAAATCTTACCGAGACTGACATGAAGGAGGAAATAAATTTGATATTTAGGAGGAAGAACATGCGACAACGATCATATCTATATTCTGGATTTTCGAGTTTCGGGTTTAGATATTCAAGTTTTCGAACGATGTTTTTTTACGGACGAGCTGACAAAGCCGGTGCCCTCTATGAATAAATAACCAAATTACTAAATAAGTAAAACACACACCAGAAATTCTACAGTATTTCAAGCTACCTGTACCTGTATCGACTCCTGTATAACATCCTAATCATTGACCTCGGGGATTGAAAACTTTGCAATGTTACGAAGTCATCGGTATCGAAACAAATGTGGGACTTCCCTCTGTTCATTCCCTTCACAAAGAACAAAAAATAGAAAAATGGAAAAACTAATTTATACATAACTATTTGCAATGGAGAGGGAGAAATAGTACGTCCAGTCATACTGTGGGTTCGCCACATTTCTCAAGCCACTTCCATTTTTTTTTTTTTAAAGAAATCTAGAACTGGGCTATAGTATACCGCAATCGCAACTCAGTTTTATGACAAGTCTTCTTGATGGACATTGGTATGTAGGCATTACATGTACTTCCGTATCATATAGCATGCATGCATATAAATGGAATTAAATTACCAGCTATATGTTCAACTGCTTTTGAGTAAGCATTACTAGGCTGGCTTTCTAAGTCAGCACAAACACAATAAGAGGGGAAATTCACTAAAAAAAAATTATTCAGTACAATAACTATGATAGTCGCCAGTAGTAACAAATAATTTCCGCCTTCAGACTTGAGAGACTGGGGAAGGGGCTTTGGTTAATTATAAATGTCTAAAGATAGTTAAGTCTTGATTACCAAATGTATCGCAAAGGTACACTCTGTGATTAACAGTTGCACGAAGGGAGGAAGGATATGAGCTGATGGGTTGGGGGGGAGGGGTTTGCAAAATTAATGAGTGTGTACTGTAAAGTATCATATACATAGTGTACTCTCTCTCTCTCTCTCTCTCTCTCTCTCTCTCTCTCTCTCTCTCTCTCTCTCTCTCTCTCTCTCTCTCTCAATGAACTGATGTCATATCAAATAATAATTAGGCTATCGCTCTCTTCCAGTGAACTGATGTCATATTAATAATTCTCTCTCTCTCTCTCTCTCTCTCTCTCTCTCTCTCTCTCTCTCTCTCTCTCTCTCTCTCTCAATAAACTGATGTCATATTAAATAATTATCTCTCTTTCAATGAAATGATGTCACATCAATAATTCTCTCTCTCTCTCTCTCTCTCTCTCTCTCTCTCTCTCTCTCTCTCTCTCTCTCTCTCTCTCTCTCAATGAACTGATGTCATATTAAATAATAATTATCTCTTTCAATGAACTGATGTCACATTAATAATTCTCTCTCTCTCTCTCTCTCTCTCTCTCTCTCTCTCTCTCTCTCTCTCTCTCTCTCTCTCTCTCTCTTAAACACACACGCACAGATGAAACTTAACAATTTTTGATAGATGTTATACTCAGACTCATCTACAGTATTTTCAGTTAACGAGCTGAATTTATCCAAGAAAGATGTATATCTCATCTCTCACGTAAATTAACGAAATAATCAGTTTAATCAATTAAGTCAAACTTTTTATGGGATGCAAAAGGGGATCGCTCGGTGCGAATTCATCAAAGCGAGGAAAAAAAACCCGTTCAAGAATAATTTCATAAGTAAGCCAATTTCCACAGAATTTCTCCGGACTGAAAAGATGAATGCCGAGATGATGATGCTCCTCGGGAAACTTCTCTTGTTGCTGTTGTTGTTGTTGTTGCTTTGGCTGATATAATGAGGATATTTACTATTGTTACGGTTATTCATATGACCGATGTTTTCAATATGGTTGATCTTACTACTATCATCGAAATTATCATGATCAATCTTATTACTATCTTAGATTTCCTTTTAATTTTATCATTAATGATAATAGTAGAAATATGTATAAATTTGGTAGTACTAATAGATATACATCTACTGATATGGCTACATTAAGATATATTATCTACTGATATGGCTATTTTAAAGTAGCTCTTGTTCAAATAATCTTTATTACACCATCATCAATGCCTATATTTGTAAGATCATTATTCATGCTTTTGTAGACGTTGTAGTTCAACGTTACCGACATCGTAATTAAGAAGAGCCGTCTCCTCTTCTCCATTCCAGAAACACCAATTAATATCCTCCACCCTCCGTACAAGACGGACGGAGACGACCATCCCAGAAAAAAAAAAAAAAAAGACGGAGAAGAAAAGAAGCAAACTTATGAATAAGTGAACACTTGAACTAATCAATAAATGGAAAAGGAAAAAAGTCGCATATGCAGACATAACTCATTATCGTTTTCTAATTCCTAGTAATTGAATCCAGGGCGACTCTTCCACGGATATCCTCTAATTCGGGTAATTACGAAATTAATAATCATCGTGCTAGGGAGCCACGCCGTACTCTCTCTCTCTCTCTCTCTCTCTCTCTCTCTCTCTCTCTCTCTCTCTATCGTGTCAGAAGCACACATATACGACAGAGGAACGTTTTCATGTAATGATTGTCATTATAGGAGCACACTCCTTTATATTCTCTTGAAATACATAGAAAGTAGTTGTTATAATGATTCTATTTTGATTTATAACTTTTTTCTATTTTTTTTTTTTAGCAAAAAATTACTTTTGCTTTGCATTATGTTTTCAAACATTAAGGCAGATAGAACAATATAATCTAGATGAGTCCACCAGAAAATTTGATAGAAAAGTTATGTAAAGTAACTATAATATATTGCTTTTGAAAGATAAATTATGATGAAACCATATAAAAAATAGAAATGACCAACTCTGACATGAAGAATACAAGAAAATGCTGTTGAACGGGTGTGTTGAGGCCCCATATGAAAAGAAACGACATTGCTCTTCAAATCACAAGAATTATGATTAAGAAATAAAACTTAATCATTTAGGAAAAATATAAATTCAAGAGAGAATTGTAAGATATATGTACTAAATAAAAAACTCCCATAATTATTTTTGATAAAACATCCAAAAAATATAAACTAATAAATTAAAATAGAAAAAAAAAAAAATAATTCACGCCAGATCTCGTACCTAATACCATACAATAAAATGTCACATCTTTTCCGGGGTTAGACTCTTGGCAAATGAGCCTATCAAACTTCCGCCTTTTTTTAGACTCGCTACGCAAAAAATATTTATATATCTTTTTTATAAAACATCATATTATATAATATCAATTACGTTAGACAAGATTAGAGTAGATTTCAAAACAAACATTGAACATCAGCTACTATATGCCAATGATACATTTCTCATACGATTATCTATTTTACAATAATATGTATTCAAATAGAGAGAGAGAGAGAGAGAGAGAGAGAGAGAGAGAGAGAGAGAGAGAGAGAGAGAGAGAGAGAGAGAGAGAGTATGCCAAGATAAGAACAAATATAA
>NC_090725.1:270507469-270532469 GCF_036898095.1 Palaemon carinicauda
TGCTTTATTCATACCAGGTCTTTACAAGACAATTACGTTGATAGTCTTCTCCTCTTATTTACGTTGATAATTTCTTTTTAATTGGCAATGACTGCATTTATATAAAATGGTTATATGTATTTCGAAACACAGCAGAAGTTATAGATTTCCACAATGTGGAAGTGAATAGGAAGAAACCCTATCTACCTGGCTGGTAATCGAGTAAATGACGTTCGCAAAATAACTAGGTCCAAATAGCGAATGTGGAACACGGAGAGATGATTTCCAAAACACTCCGCAATGTAATATCTGTGGAATGAGTGGTGACTGTGGCCATAAAATGCAGTTGAAGTGAATCCAACTAGGAGAGTAGACATGAGTTTCGTAATTTATCAAATATATTGACTCATTGAAGTTTGTCAGGAAGAATGGCGAATTAAAACCATCCCATATATATATGCAATAGCACAGAATCAACAATGATGTAAGCTTGCTTAGAGGAAGGGGTCATACGACACTTAAAAACAACGTTTGGTTATTCGATAACCAAAAGTATCTTTGGAATAACCTAAACCACATCAATTGTACTGTACCATTTAAATAAATATTCTTTGTAATATGATGATAAGTTTCATATTAGCAACTTCTTTTACAGAAGCGGGATAGCATAAAACCAGTTGCCAAGGTAACTATTAGAAGAAAAAGTAATAACTGTTAAAAAGCAAGCAAATTCACGCGCTAATTTTGAAATCTGTTTCTGTCACGCAGCTGCTTTTGAATTGCTTACCTACATCACAGTTGAAGAAAGCTTAAGGTAATAACTAACAGCGTGTAATGGGCATTTGTAGACGGCGAAAAAAAAAGACATAAAAGGCAACTACGTTCAACTAGACTCTAGTTCAGGGGGACATATCGCCCCTTCTCAATTATTCTTTTCTATGACTACACAGACCGGGATGGGAAACGGGCCCCCTCCCCTACCTCAGTATCTGCTCCACCCTTTTGATGGAGTGTTTTGAGCCTGAACAGTATACCCGGCATTACGGTAGAGCCTCCCAGACCTTTCTCTATTCTCCTTCACACACTCTGCACATACCCTTTCTCTTTTACCGAACAAGACTACACGGTTTTTTTTTTACAAAGTATTCAACTATTTCGATGACACACTCCAGGAGATGAAATAAAGAACTATAAAACTCTTACAACCAGTTTTGTAATCACACAAAAACATGCACGATCATTTAAAATCCACCTAAGCATCAGTTAAATGGATGGTACACAAGCGCACACACTTACACACACACACAGAGAGAGAGAGAGAGAGAGAGAGAGAGAGAGAGAGAGAGAGAGAGAGAGAATCTTAATCTTACAGGCCTGAAAAAGGAGAGAGTAAAACTCCTCAGAGAAAACGTAATCGACATCTGACTATAAAAATAAAGTCGATGGAAAATAAAGATGGCTACCCAGAGAAATATCTGCATAAATGTATGTACTGTATATTTACTTACTTGTTTTGGGTTTAAATCCAACCCTCCACTGAAGTCGAGTGAACTACTTCTCGGGCGGGTCCATATTAGTCATCTAACGAAACATTTTCATTATAACTTACTTGTATTAATATACTGCACGTAATTATAACAGCCAATCGGATGAATGATCAGTAGTTATTACCTTCCAAACAGGTAAAAGTGTTAAAAGGAGGGAACAGATAACTGAGGAAAACACGTCGATAGCTGTCTAATTTCCTATCCTCCTTTCTCTTTCGCTTCTAGATACTGTAAACAAGTTTATATGTTTCACTTGCTTCTAAATATAAAATTACATAAGTCGAGAGTAGGTAACAATCCTCAAAAATAATACCGGTTATTTTATTAAATCATGTAGTCCAGTTTTTCGTTGACCGCTTGGCACGTAAAAAAGAAAAAGAAAAAAAACAGAATAAGTAAAAGGATTAAGCTATTATCCCAACCTGAATAATAATAATAATAATAATAATAATAATAATAATAATAATAATAATAATAATAATAAGTATACGAGACCAAGAGTGAAAGTTTTAACTACACAATTGCAGAAAGGTGTATCAGATAAACACATTGAAACTCTAAAAGTAAAAATATTTCTGGAATCTTGACCAACAAAGAAAAGAAAATATTGAGAAATAAACAAGATTAATGAATAAAGAGTGTACTCTGATGAGATAAATTTTTCTTTTTTTTGCGTTTTCATTTCGAATCAATTGACAATCATCGTTAACCTGATCAGTGTCTTCTTCACAGCTTACCTTGATCTGCGACAATCTTTTGACCTCCGCCAATGAAGTAGGGAGGAGGTTATGTTTTTACCCTGGTTTGTCTGTCTGTCGCTTTGTTTGTGCATGTACAACTTTCTGGTCACAATTTTACTCACAGCGAGTGAATCTTTCAGGGATTAATTGTTATGTTGAGACTTGGATGTGATTCAATTTTGAAAGTCCTAGGTCAAAGGTCAAGGTCGAGCAAAAGGTCGACCAAATTATAGCCTTTGTTATTACAGCCGAGTGCACTCGACTTGCTTCTATGCTTATTACTTAACATGGCGACAATGATAAGGCTCCTCTTTGCAAATACATCTGTAATATACTGATAATTGATATCTGCAACTCATTTGGAAGCTTCCTCCTCAAATACTAAATCCCCTCATCCAAAATAGAATTACTACACCAAAGTCTATATACATACATCATATTGACTCTCTGCAGTATGTCCGTGCCTAAGGTCAAGTACCAACGATTTCCGAAATCATCGGCTATTGGAAGGTTTATATATTGTCGTTAAATCGAGACTACTAAAATTACAAAATCCCGGAAGTTAGCTAAAGCTATACCCGTAGTATGGTTACACAAAAGCGAATGTTTATTAGCTTTTACGTAATGAGATACATCTTCAGGTTTTAAGCAATATGAATTTCATCAGAGGAACAAAAGGCGCCTACTTATAATTAATGAAACTTTCCAAGGCTTAAATCTACAGACTGGTGTCCTACTTAAAGCTGCCATGAACAGAGACAAAAGAACCTTCATTTTTTTTCCAAGTTTATTTTCTTGTTAATGGATGCATACCAAACACTGCTAAGAAACGCATGTTGCTATACAAAATGAAAGTGAATTCCTCTAACAAAAAAAAAAAAAAAAAAAAAAAAAAAAAGTACTTTAATTGTGAAACGAATTATTATTACACATCCGAGAAGACTATTACGACACTAAAATCCGGAGGGAAACGGGACCGAGATAATATGCGATAAAGGGAAGAGAAATAGCCCTGAAAGCACACACGAGGGTGAGAATATGCAGTAAAATAGGGATTTGAATCATGCACGGACGGCCCTTCCCCCCTCACCAAACCTACAGATTCCCCGCCCCGACCTCTTTACTTGATCACCCCACTCTTCCCTTCACCCGTCCCCCTTCCCCTTTCCCTTCTCCTACCCCAACCACAAGCCGACAACCACCCAAAGTGCACACCACACCCTCAAAACAAACAAGGACGGACGTACGGATGAACAAACACTCATGTAATAATAAATTCGCCGCCTCTGCCTTCGTTAGGTCCGTCTCTCTCTCTCTCTCTCTCTCTCTCTCTCTCTCTCTCTCTCTCTCTCTCTCTCTCTCTCTCTCTCTCTTTTCATCCTCCTACATCTCAACTTTATTTTTAGTCCACCTTTTCTTTCAATACTTTAGCTTTCTCTCCCTTCTGAAATAGTCTATAAATCACCAACTTTTCAAAAGCAACAACTTCATGTTGACATCTACTGTATAAGTGAAAGTGAATAATCCTCACCAGAAGTCAAGTGTTCAAATGAATTGTACAATAAAATGAAGTATCCTTAATAGAGCTGTCAGCTGACCGCTCATGATCCTAGAGTTGCCAACTACATTTTTTCCCCGCTTCGCGCACACCTCAAATTTCCAAAGATATAACAATATAACTTCAATGGAAAATACAATTTTCACTTGATATGTAGAGACGTATTTATGGTTTTCATAACACTGACAACAATAAAATCTCTTATAATCAATATTATTCACAAATTATAGAAATAATCAGTATGAAATATTTTCTTATATAAAATATAACGTGCAAGAATAACTTGTTGATCAAACTATTGAATGGAAACATTGCATAAAAAAACATTCAATGACATATCACTGTATACACAACGCATATATATATATATATATATATATATATATATATATATATATATATATATATATATAGGCCTATATATATATATATATATATATATATATATATATATATATATATATATATATATATATATATATATATACACTGTATATAAGGTGGTCAAAAAGTAGATGAACAGTATGTGCAATAGGTTTATGTATCGGTTATATTATTGCAAGTGTATTTTTGTTCACAATAAAACTTAAGGGATTTTGTATTATTGTTTACAATAAACTTTAATGGCCCAATCAATAATTGTCTTATAATATATAATTGTACGTATATGTAATCTCAAAATAAATGTAATCATTCACTGTCCGCCTACTTTTGGATCACCTTTATATATATATATATATATATATATATATATATATATATATATATATATATATATGTATCTACATATATGTGTATACATATATAAATATACATATATATATATACATATACTGTATATATATATATATATATATATATATATATATATATATATATATATATATATATATATATATATAGTGTATGTATATATGTCGCACTGATGTATATATTTCTTATTACTAAGTGGAACCTTTAATTTAATTTACATCTGACAATAATCAATACCCTAAAAACATGGGAAGAAAAAAAAAAAAGCGAGGTAGAGAGGAAAGCTAACAAGTGTGTTCAGCTGGTAGCCAAAGAGACGCTGCAAACACCGTCAAGTAACGCCTACAGTGCACCGTGACGGAACTAGCCTCTGTGCCGTGCTTCATTTGTCTGGATGTGAAACCTCACTTTATTGTCTTATCATCGTAATTGAAAATTCCATACCTAATTAACCTTTATTACGTTTTGTGTGATTATTGTATATTTTCTTCATTTGTATTTCTTTGTAAGGAGTCGTTTATTGGAACTCAACTTGAAAACCACTACTACAACAACAAAAACAACAATATAATAATATTAATAACAATTAATAATGAAAATGAAGTTGGTTGATGTAAAAATGTCTATGTTTGTCTCACACTCATGGAATTGAGATACAACCCTGGTTCGTAGAAGTGGGAAAGTAATTCTAATAGTACATAAAAATCGATTGAATAACTTCTACGTATATGCTGATTACTTGGATCTAGCCACATCCGTGTAGAGTAGACTTTCTATGCAAGATAAGCACAAAATAAGGACCAATATAGAGGGAAGTGACCCAAAGGCAAAACCGAAAGTCCCAAGGAGACATGACTCCACACATTTCCATTCTATAATAAATTTTAGTTTAATCTTTCCCCCAACTGTGTGTGATTCCGGATAATCTACTGATTCTTATCTCTTCAACAGAGTCTGAACCTATGGCGAACCTCAAAATGAAAACTAAAATCTACGATTCTACGAGTAAATGGAGAGTACAGAAAGGTAAAAATAGAATATTTGGCATTACATAATAGTAATAGTATCAAATGCTGTGGAATGTAGTAAGGGATGTAGGGCAATTAATATGTTTATTTCAAAACATAAACCAATGATGGAAGGTGTTTCTTTACAATGGAAGTGTTGGGAATGAGGACCAATAAGAAACGGGAAACTTGGTTCTTCCTATAAAGAATAAATTTATGTACTGCAATAGACTAAGATATTGTTGCTATTAACGCAAGAGAGAGAGAGAGAGAGAGAGAGAGAGAGAGAGAGAGAGAGAGAGAGAGAGAGAGAGAGAGAGAGAGAGAGAGAGAACACTTATGTCGAAGAAATTAATTGGATTTTTCCAACTTGTTGAGAATCAAACTTTACATCACTTTGTACATCGAAATCATAATTACTTTCCCGGTACTTAGAGGACCGTTTGAAGCAGAGCTGTGTTTTTGAGCGATAAACTTATTAACACTTTATCCACGAATAAGATCTTGAAGGTCCAAGGACACTGGCGCACCTACAAAGCTACAAGGAAAACTACTGCAAAATTATTAAGATTTGCTCTTCTTTTTTCCTAAAATAGTAATATCAACAATAACTAGAGGGTGCACTCAGTAGAGGGTAGACCTCCGCCCTGGCCGCTTATTTCTCAACCTTTTGCTTAACCTTGACCTTTGACATTAACATGTATTAATTGGCGTGGATTTTCATACGCTCAAATATGAACCAAGTTTGAAGTCTCTGAGACAACAATGTCCAAACTTATGGCTGATTACGTGAATTGGACATTTTGCTTGACCGTGACCTTGACCTTCCAAAATTTAATCATGTCCGGCATTTTACATAACAGTTAATTCATGTAAGTTTCATTACTCTACGATTAAAATTGTGGTCAGGAAGCTGTTCATAAACAAACACACACATACACAAACAAACAAACAAACAAGGGCGAAAACATAATCTCCTTCCAACTTCGTTGGCGGAGGTAATAATAGCAGTAGCAACATCAATAATAATGATAAAAACTAATAATAATGAAAAACTTTTAAATAACGAACCATAGTACACTTTTTTTTTTTAATAAAGATACTAATTTTCATATGAAAAATAAGAACAAAATCCTTTAGACGATTAAATTGAAACGAACACTTTCTCTTTCAAAATTTTTGTCAGGCCTGTTACCTGAACACTTTAGTTTCTTTTTCTTTAGAGCGAGTTTCATGATTTATCAAACGAGAACTTGATAAATTGGATATCTGACAGCTGCTTCAAAAGACATTTTACAGAATTAAGTCAACGAGGCAGAAGGTAGTACTGGGTCAAGATATATATATATATATATATATATATATATATATATATATATATATATATATATATATATATATATATATATATATATATATATATATATACATATATATATATATATATATATATATATATATATATATATATATATATATATATATGTGTGTGTGTGTGTGTGTGTGTGTGTGTGTGTGTTTATGTGTGTGTGTATATTTCCACTACTTTAAAAAAAAAATCTTTTTCAATCAGAAGAAGCCCCAACTTAATGTTCTAAAAAAGAGGTCTACTGACATCATTATCATTTATGTTATCACCATCTTTATCATCATTTCCTGTCTACACTATGCCTCGGCCATCACGAGTTCTTCCTCCTTTTGTCTCAGCTAGTCGGGCCCGCAGTCATATCACCAACAAATGTTTGAGTGGTGACTTGATACCATTTTTTTTATGAATTACTGCAGAGAGAGAGAGAGAGAGAGAGAGAGAGAGAGAGAGAGAGAGAGAGAGAGAGAGAGAGAGTTAATATTTACAATCTTCAATAATATAGTAAACCTTACATTCACCTTTCATTCTTGCCCAGTTCATTCGCTTTGCCCCCATCTCCCTATTATTTTTATAATTCTCTCCGTTTCCTCTCCCATATTTCCACTGCATTCCCCTCCTAGTCTTTATTTTTGCCTCTAAATCTTCCCTTCCCAACGATACTTCTTTCCCTACTATTTCCTGACTTCTACGCCATTTGTTTGCATAAGTTTTTGCTTCGAAATGAGAACATTTTAAATCCCTATTCGACAGTTTCAAGAAATGGGGAGATCCACCAGATTTACATTGAATCTTTTATTTATTTACTCTCCATTTCTCATGGCAGCCAGTCTTTCCTACATTTGGTCTATTCATTTTCTATTCTTTACTTTAGTTGTATTTCTTTACAATACATTCAAGTGCAATCATCAATCTAGTTAACTAGACAAATTCAAACAAATTATTATCATATCCCTTTTTTGTGGGAGTAAAAAAATGCCATAGATCTCAAATGAATCAGAATATCTTTCACTTTAGATTACTCAAATGTTCACATACAATATCAACCTTAGTGTTAATAATACATCTACGACGGCAAAACCATTTTTTTTCCCACAAAAAGACAGTTTAGATTATCTAGGGAAACTAGAGAATTGGAAAATAATTACAACAAACGGTTAGAATAAATTATATAACAAAAAATTAAAAAGTATTATATGAGTATATACTGTATATACATACAGGTATTTATTTATATATATATATATATATATATATATATATATATATATATATATATATATATATATGTATGTATATATACATATGTATATATTTATATATATACATACATATATATACAGTATATATATATGTATATATATATATATATGTATATATATATATATATATATATATATATTTATATATATATATATATATATATATATATTCATATATATATATATATTCATATATATATATATATATATATATATATATATATATATTCATATATATATATATATATATATATATATATATATATATATATATATATATATATATATATATATATATATATATATATATATATATATATATTCAGTATTTTAAATGAGCCACAATTATCTTTTATTATCGAATTCACTCTGCCAGGGAATTATAGACCTATGAAAAAAGAGATTTTAACGATCTGGAAATGATAAATATGCGATCTTAAACCAAACATCAGTCCCCTAAAGGTGATTACGCATATAATTATAAACATTGCGTAACATTTCAGAAAGACCAATGTCCTTATATGTTTATGTGCAAATAAAAAAAAATTGGGGTTTTAATGGTTTCTAATGCTAAGTTCTATTGAAAAAATTGTCATACCTATGGATTATACTTTTTTCCTCTCTAGCTTTCACCATATTTTAAAATTATAATTTTTTTCAAAATGAAAGTACAAGATAAGTTTCATGATTCTCATTAAACAAGGTAAGGTTCAGTTATTGAATTCACCCCAAATCTACAAACGTTATTTTATGTGCTAATTTTTTCTCCTACAATTATCAGACGCTAAAGTTTGTTTTGAGGATATTGAGTATTTGCAGTCGATAATTTATTCATTATAATGTAAACGTTATAATGTAAAAGTGATTCACAGCACTGGTTTAAGACACGCGTACTTTCATAAATTGTTAATAATGCATTAAAAAAGGAAAGACGAGCAATTTATTTAATTAAATAAACCAAATTCTCCATTGACTAGGAATACCTGTTCAGGGGTTTTATCGTTAAGATTAAGTTTTAATGAGAAGCATTACTAATAAAGTCCGAATTCATACATACAATATATGAATTTATTTTAGACAATTGTATAAAATATTATAGAAGTATAAAAATCGTTATTACCGAGAAGAACTTTAGAAATACCAATATCAACATGTTGCAACAAATTTGAATACCAAGCAATTTGTCCTTGTGAGTTCAATCATCCAGTAAACCAAGGCCATGATCACAAGCAAAGGCGCTGTTGAAAGGAACATTGCTTTTATCCTGGCTCATCAAGACAGATGGTAGTAAAATTTTCAAATAGAACCTGGGGTTTGTGATGTTTCTTTTTTATATGTTTTAATATGAAAGTTTACTTTTCAATATGTAGGTATAAATAAGTTTTTCAAATATATTTTCATGTATTTTAGTCCAACTTTGGCTTCTTTTAAAAAAATTATTTCTACTTTTTTCAATGAAATATTCAACAAAGTTCGAAATATATGACTTTATAAATAAGTATTTCTTATCTATGTAATTTCTTTATAGGAGTTCATTTATATTTGATTATACTCTCCGAAATTTTTCTTGACCTTTTCGAGGAACTAGGTCATTGCGATACCAGTAAGTGCTTGAAGAGTGCATCACAGATACGGTTCCATTTGCTTAAAAGTTTACCTCCATTGCCATTGTATCTTTAATTTATTCTACTCAATTTGTGTACACTTTTATAATCAGCTAATTAGATAAATGCTTTAAAAAAAAAAAAAAAAAAAAACCATTGGCAAATTTCAAAAAATAACATATTTTGTTTAATTTTATGTGAAATACTACATATGACTTCTTTTATCAGTATTTCCTTATTCATTTTCATACATTTATTCCGCAGGATCAACCTCCCAAGCAATTTTCAGATCTTTGCAATATCTCTTGTAATGAATGAATTACATGGTGCGTATTACGAATGATACTCCATTCAGTATTATTTTTTATATACAACTATTTACAGAACTGTGCAGTGTTAGACTGTAACAGCAAGGTCCGTAGTCTTCGCTTTAAGCAAATATAAGTGCAGTTAGGAGTTTAGTAAGGTTATGTGGCTACCTTTTTGATTTCTGAAGACTTGCTGAGAACCGAGACTCACTATCATTCTGACTCACTATCATTCTGACTCACTATCATTCTGGCGCCAACCGTTCGAAATGAAGAAAGACTGCTAAGTGTGGGGTTTTCCAACTCTCAAATATCAAGCCACAAATATTCATTAATATCGAATTCCATCTATCTAGGGAATAATATACCCAAAGAGAATTTACATGTAAATGCATCTTCCATCGCCATGATTTCAAGCTATGCTTAAATTCGATACAGAATAAGATAGTCGACTTATACGCTCTGCTATAAAAAGATTTAAATTCATTTTGACTGGTAGATGCGCTTATGTATAACTTCCTTTTGAGTATGTTGTTCCCAAGGTAGATTGATTTCAGTATTTACTAAGAATTGTAACTCAATACTTGAAATAATGAAAGTCACTAACAAAATATCATAGCCATGTTATAAGCTTAGCAATCTGTCATCTTCGAGACGGGTTGATTTCGATTTTAAATACAAACTCATGAATTATTATTAGTAATACTAGTGTACGCGACCCGTGGAAAATGGCGGCTAAATATTAAGATAGATATGCACACACAAGCACCCCCCTCTCACCAGGGTATGACTACTCCCTCTCCTACTCGATGGACTGGGAGAATTGAGCATGACCGAATATATATATATATATATATATATATACACACAAGTGTGTGTGTGCGTATGTGTGTAATTCACAGAGACTAGTTTTTACATGCACATTTACAGATCGATAACTTTTTAATTTAATTGATGGAATCTGGCAGTAAATATGTAGCGACATATTCATGAAGTTATGTATTCGCCAATTCAGTTAGAACACGAATGTCTGACGCTTATACATTGTTTACACAATTTAACAGCCAATTTTGTTTTGAGACGATAGCTTTGACTAAATTAACACTATCTATTAGGGTTCGGAAAGCCTAAAGGATAAAACCAAGACCCTGAAAGTATTTATTAATTCTTGCGGTTGTATCAACATCCAAGAATCTCTCTAAAAACTGGAGCCAATTATATCCCCCAAAATACACACGCCACCAAATGCCGAGGCCTAAATAGATATTGTTTGATATAAGGTTTACCTGTTGCTGTCGATCGTGAGTTTAAAAATTAGCTATTGTTTACAAGTTATTTTGATGGTCAACTACTTCCACATCACGCTTGATATGATACTTAGAGAATCATATAGAGATCCTGTAAAATTTTATTCTTTTTACTCCTATGAGAGGAAAACCGTACATATAATTTAACATGCGTTTAATTATAAAACAAAGAATTTCCCAGTTGTGTAATAAAACCCTGCAACTGATCGCAAGCATATCCAAATCAGATCTGTATGTAAAATCCCCGCACGATATTTTAAAGTACAATATGTCATTTTAAATGATCTGGATATGGAATGGTGGATTTGTATTACTTCAATAAATAACCGGTGCAATGTTCTAAATAAACTCAAAATCGTCGGTAATAGAAACAAAAACACTGTTCAAGAAAAAAAGTCGACATCACCAAAGTGAAGCGACCAAATATTGCGTAGGAGATGGAGATGCAAACTCACAGCGACAAACAAGATAAGCTGATAAATATAGCTATCACAAGATAAGCTTTGAGGCACGCTACGAGCGATGATGAATTTGAAGGGACGGCTTCCTCCTGCTTTAGGATGCCGCTTCATTTGCTGCCGAGGTAGAATCATGTGAACTGTTATTACTATAAGGATGATTGGTACCCTTAAACCCCTCCACAAAAGAAGGGAAGGTCATGCCCCGGGATTGGTTGAGCGCAAGGTCATAAAAAACGGGATGAGGACAGAAGCATCGGTCAAATTCTCTTCATTGGCAACATACATCAAGCTTAGAGAGAGAGAGAGAGAGAGAGAGAGAGAGAGAGAGAGAGAGAGAGAGAGAGAGAGAGAGATTGGATCAAAAAATTTATGTAAAATTTCTAAAAATGACAATATTTTCTCCATATTCATAATTTCGGAAGTGAATGCCCAAAACAATATACCACAGAAATACCTCACCCCGCAATCAACATTGTTTCTCGTTCTCCGGAAAATACGCAATCGATCTACTTAAGGAAAATTATTAAGTCTCACTTCCTTAAAATTAAGGTTGACAGCATTAAAAAAAAAAAAAAAAATTCAATTAACTTGTCAACTAATGATTGGTAAAATTACCTGGCTAATCTGAGAAATATAAATCCGAAAAACATTTCGCCATGGTAATATATATGTGCCTTCTTCACAAACAAACAAGATAAATAGCTATTGGACTAACAGGACTCTCTCTCTCTCTCTCTCTCTCTCTCTCTCTCTCTCTCAGTCGATAACCAAGACAGCGACGAACCAGAGGCTATCTTGGGAAGAGAAGTAGGAGGTCGTGGGGAGTAGGGGATGTGGCATCTGGGGAGGGATACGTGCACACCTCACTACTCTCCCTTCGGAAGACCGAGCGTGTTTGCGTGGCAGGGGACCGTCGGAGGGGGGAGGGGATTGGTGTAGGTTCTGTAGGACGGTAGAGGAGGGGGAGGCGATGGCAGGGCTTGTAGCAGGGTTCTGGCGGGTAACATGAGAGGGGCGCCTTTACCATTCAGCCTCCCCGCCGACCAGGAGGGGCCGTTGCGACATAACACGCCAGTTTCCACTAATCGACACTCAAGGGCATCTGGCCTCCAGAACCGACACCAACACCACCAACCAACCAACTTTACTTTACGCTCCCGCCTTCCATCTTTCGCACACCTCAACATTCACAAACACCTACGCTTCTAATAAAGGAAAAAAAAAATAATGCATTGAAAACAGTTACCCGAGTGCCATTAAAGAAAGCCGACCCAACAAAACATTAGCATGAGTATCACGGATGCAAGCACTAGGTACCATTACACAGAGCAACAAAGTCGAGTAAACAAACCAATAGAACTCAACAATAAATTATATCTACCATACATAAATAGCAAAGAATGTCATGTTGTGGTAAAGTATCCACAGACTGGAAATATTTTCATTATCAGTTATGAATAAACATCAGTTTTTGTTATGGTCAATTTCACACATGCACAAAACAGTCGTAAATCATGGAGTATGGCTACGTACATGTTGCTAATTATATGCAACACAAATTGACAGGGGTATGGCTACATATATGTTGTTAATTATATGCAACTCAAATTGGCAAAACATGAATAAGTACCAGAGATAATCATGATTGCAACAATAAACGCAAAAAGCCGTTAAATGTATGTGCCGACGCATTACCTCCAAACGTAACACACGCAAGAAAGAAAAAAAAAAAGTTGGTATTCTAATCTAAAGGCGCAGAAGAGGTCGGTACTCGGTAGCATTAAATCACTGAGCCTACTGAGTAATACTGGAAGGCGAGTCGTAAATTTCGCCTTGGTCTTATAAAACCTTTGCGCCACTCAACCTCTCAAAAGAGCCCTGCGAAGCATACCATCAGGTATGATTAAAAAGGGCAAGAAAGTGCAATACGGATTTTTAACACTCTCTCTCTCTCTCTCTCTCTCTCTCTCTCTCTCTCTCTCCAAACTCACACGCATGATGTCCTTGGCTGCTCATCATTATCAACGCATACTAGCCCACACCTCCCATTTTTAAATCCCCGGCAAGCACATTACCATCTGATACTAAATAACACTCTCTCTCTCTCTCTCTCTCTCTCTCTCTCTCTCTCTCTCTCTCTCGCTCGCTCTTTCTTTGCTGTTTAAATGATGATTTTCATTATTGGATTACTATTGCTGTTAGCATATTTGCATCTGTTGACCAGTTATTTAATTCGTGAATCTTTTGCCAGTCACTGGCGACAACTTCAATGTCATCATTATCTCCATTTCCACCGATCATTTTGCGCATCGTCTTCAAATGCCTCCTCGCATTTTCTTCCTCTTCAATCTGCCTCCCGCCACCGTTATCCTCCTTCTCCCTCCTACCATCATTATCATCGTCTCCATCCAACACCCATTTACGAAATCATCCAACCCACGGCCCAAACCCCCCAAGGACTGACTATCCCGTCCCGCCGACTCCATTCGGACCTCGGTTCACATTCCGCATGCTTCAAGAGATTGGGGCCGTCGCAGGCGGCGGCATCGTCGTCAGCGACAGCGACAGCGGCGAAGCCGAAGGCCCTCGTCAGCCCTTCTATCTGCTTTTTGTTTGGATCTAGACGCCTTTTTCTCTACTACGTCCTCTTCCCTTTCCATAAGTCGACCCTTCATTAATATATTCCATTCTCGCAATTCGCTTACTTGTATATCAGTCTGCAAAATTTCGTATCTACTCCTTTGTAGGTTCCTCCTAGGGGATCCACGATTGAAACATTAATATAGAGTCGAGATAAAAGAAGATTCAAACAAATCAGCCTCTTAGTGAAATTCAAAAGACAAAAATTAGCCCTATCCGAATTATCATCTTTGACTTATATCAAAATATTTTTGAGTATCTATATATATGCATATGCGTAAACTGTAAATACACATACATACATTAGAGAAGGCTATGGTTAAACCGCTCAATTTGTTCAACCATCAGCTAATCATGTACAAAAATAAAAAAAAAAATAAATAAAAAATAAAAAATAAAAATTGCTGTTTTAAGTCCTGCTTACACTCTCATGGCTTTGTTGTTACTTTACAATACTTATCCTTTACCTTCAGTGTAAACAGTTTATATGTCGGCTACTGGCTTATGATCAACCTTCTTCATAATGATAACTATTCCATAACCGCTACTTCATTCTCAAATGCCCGAACGAAAGACTTGGAATAATCCATCATTCTCTTTTAATTCTTGACATTTTTCTTTCCCTTTTCTCTCTTACATTCCATCCACTTGTGCACTTCTTTCTCAATATCTCCACTGCATCTCGTTCATCTCAAACCTCCACTCCCCTGTTCCAACTCGCCATCTCAACATCCTCAAGTGTCACTTCCAAGACATGCCACTATTCCTTCTAGTAGTTTGTGTGTGTGTGCGTGTGTGCGCACGTTCAAGTGAATGCCTATTTGGGCATGTGTGTACGTTTGTATTTACTTCACGTCGCCTTTTATCTTGTTAATTAATTTTGAACAATTTAAACTTCGTTATAAAACTTAAAAATTGGTTCCTTTTTTTTTATTTGTTGATAAATACTCGTTTATCACCGTTTAAGTACATTCGTATATGGTATTTCAAATATGTGTATGTTTGTGCCATAAACTAAGAGAGAGAGAGAGAGAGAGAGAGAGAGAGAGAGAGAGAGAGAGAGGAACCCTAATGCCTCTTCTCCCTTGTGGCTCTAAACTCTCACTTCCGTCTTCTCGTTCTCCTCCCCTCTTCTTCGCCTCTCTCTTTCTCTGTTCCTTCCCCTTTCGCCTATCGCCGCCTGCTCGCCCTCCTGCTTCTCCTGCTGTGTACATCGTCAGCAGGACTCCTCTGTGCGTGTCAGGCCATGGTTGGGAAAGGGAACGACAGGGGCGGGGGAGGACGGGGTCAGGGGACAGGTGGGGATACCCAAGGGGGAGGGCTGGTCGCATGGAGGCGACAACTGGCCCTTCACATCGCCCCACCCGCCGCTATATTCTGTCGCTGCTTCGCCTTTTTTATACTTCTTCTTTTTCTTCTGCTTTCTTCTCTTTTCAAAGATAATGCTGATTACTATCTTAACTTTAAATCAAAAGTTACAATTTGTCGAATCCACTTACAAACAGAGTCCAAGATTTTTACCACTTAAAAAAACTGCGATTCAATTTAATAAACTATCATTGTACGCTTAGAAAAGAAAGAAAAAGAAGAAGAAAACTATTCAATGACATAAGTAAAAATATATATTTCCTTAAAAATAAAATACTAACATGAAAGCAAATACAATCAAATAAACACTAAAATGCTCGCACTCTCGCAATCGCGTCAAAAACAGATGCAATATTCCTTCCAGCCAATCGTCCTGATCATTAAGGGCGGTCGGTTTGCCTTGGGTCGAAGCAACAAAGCAGCATAGGTTACCGCACGGGAAAAAGAACACAGACGATCGTTTGTTAGGAGCCAGGGTGAGCTCCCCTTGTCCCTCCCCTGCCCCTTTGCGCCTTAAAAACAGGTTGTGGAGTTTAACCTTGCGGGAGTTTAAAAATAGCGTCGCGGAAAACAGCAGCGAAAAAAAAAAATCGAAGGCGATGGGAGCCTTGAAACTTCATGCGTCGGACGACGAGGTTGCGAACATTTACCACTAACGTTAAGGGCCATCTAATAAAGCAATGAGGTTTATTGCAATGCATGCAGCAGTGACCATAACAATCGACTGCATGGTTATAATAATTCTTTAACTCATAAAAAAAAAATCGGTTTATTTAAACGGATGTATCATCACCTTACTGTGCACCACAGATGGTCACTTCAGAATAAAAACCTTGTAAAGTTATGAAATATCTAAGAGGGAATTTGTATTCGGAATAAAGTAACAAAAGCAATTGTAAAATCAACGACGTTCATTAAATAAATGTTAATCAACAAATAACCTTTTGGGAAAGAAATGGGCGGTTATGTAACGTTCCATTAAATGATGAAAACGATCTATTTATCTTTTTATAAAAAAGAAAAAAAATTCTTAGGAGAGTCAAGTTAAATGGTTTAACATCCATGATAATTAAGACGAGTTCCTGCACAAACCTCGTGAGGAAACGAATCTTTAGGATTGCATACCATCGTTTGCACTAGGACACTAAAAAAAAAAATTCTTGCATACTTAGCAATCAACGGAGCATTAAGAGTATTTAGTGGTAATAGATTGGCCAGGGCACCAGCCACCCGTTGCCTGGCCAGACACTACTACATTGGAACCTTCTTTCTAGTTTCAGTTAATTTTCCCTTTGCCTACACATACACCGAATAGTCTGGCCTATTCTTTACAGATTCTCCTCTGTCCTCATACACATGACAACACAATGATTATCAAATCATTCTTCTTCACCCAAGGGGTTAACAACTGTAATGTAATTGTTCAGTGGCTATTTTACTCTTGGTAAGGGTAGAAGAGACTTTTTAGTTGTGGTAAGCAGGTCTTCTAAATGAAGGACACTCCAAAATCAAACCATTGTTCTCTAATCTTGGGTAGTGCCATAGCCTCTGTACCATGGTCTTCCACTGTCTTGGGTTAGAGTTCTCTTGCTTGAGGGTACACTCGGCCACACTATTCTATCTTATTTATATTCCTCTTGTTTTGTTAAAGCTTTTATACTTTATTTAGGAAATATTCATTTTAATGTTGTTACTGTAATCAATATATTTTTTTTTTCTTTTATTCTTTCCTCACTGGGTTATTTTCCCTGTTGGAGCACCTGGGCTTACATCATCCTATTTTTCCAACTAGGGTTGTAGCTAGTCAAGTAAAAATAATAATAATAATAATAATAATAATAATAATAATAATAATAAACCTATCTATTACATGCCTATCTGAACCACGGTCACCGTGACGTGATACTGATATTGCTAAGATTCTCATCATTTTGTGGACATAGACGCAGAATCATTTCGACTGCTTCACAGATAAACTTGTGGCATTGAAAACGTGATAGGGTAATAATGGGGTACAAAATTTCCAAAGCGCCTCGTAAATTATTGCAGAACCCCATGCTTAAAAGAACGAAGTCAGAGATTGCTTTGAAAGGTTTTCTATATATTAACCTGGTGCATTTGTGTCTGGAGTATTCCATCAGTGAAATAGTTGATTTTCTGAAACGTACAGCACATTCTTATTAAAGTGGTATGAAATCTACCGGATTCGTTAAACAGTATCTCTTCAGATTTCAATATAGTTTTTCCCATAATCTTGGAGAATGGTGGTGGGTGGGTGTTGGTTGCTTGAAAAGCGCTAGCCTTCCAATTCTTATAAATTACCTGAAATGGGTTCAGACACTCTATAATTAAAGTCTTGATATGATGTGTTTGAAATTCATATACGGCTAATTCTCCCTTACGACAGGTAGATTCCATAGCTCAGTTAAGCTACTAAAATACGAATAATAGTGTCCCAGCTTTTTATGTGGACCGGTTCCGTTTGATACTGCCGCTAAAATATTTACCGAAATATCATATATATATATATATATATACATACATATATATATATATATATATATGTATGTATATATACATACATATATATATATATATATATATACATATATATATATATAAATATATATACTGTATATTTCAAATAAGCCACAAATACCTTTTAGACCTATAAGTAAATTCCTTTAATGATATGCTGTATATTTCTGCTCCACCAAGGACCCGAATCTTAGCGCAGATAAAGATAAGGAAAAAATTTGTCTTAGCCTACTCGGCTGTAAAGAATGGGCTTAGTCCAATGTTTACCATTATTTCTATTGGCGTCTACGTTCGAATCCTTACCCGGGCAGAGAAATATATAATTAAAGGTATTCGATTAAGGATATTTGTGGCTTATTGAAAAAAAAAATAATCATGAGTGTTATATATATATATATATATATACACATATATATATATGTTTATATATATATATATATATATATATATATAAAATCAGATTTTATCGATGAGCGAATGAGGAAATTAATAAACAAGATCATAAAACAGAGTGACTGTTATACGAAGTGAAGGTTGAACGTTAAAACAAACAAGTTTTGAAGAGGTTGAAAGGGTAATGATCTTAACTTGAGAGTGCTTTTAAAAATAAATTAATTTAATTTACCATTATAAACATCTCATACAAACAGATAATGTCATCGCGACTTAAATCTAAAACCTATCAATGATCGCATTATGGTGTGTACTTGTATCACACTCAGTTACAAGCGCAAGTGAAGCATTTATCTATATACATTGCTTGATGGGTTTAATTCTGCTTTGGAACTTAATTTCTTGATATGCGGACTTTCTAAAATCATTGTCAATTAAAGGGATTTCTTATCTAATTGTTACAGTATTCATTTAAATTATCATTCTACACGAGAGATAATTGCCATAATATAATGCGGGATGGGGCTCATTTGAAAAGTGAGAGAGAGAGAGAGAGAGAGAGAGAGGAGAGAGAGAGAGAGAGATAAAATACATTATAGACTGAGAGTTGAGTGACGACGACCCATCAGTTTCTTTTGTTGACCACTTGATGTTTTCCTTCTGGCTGCACTCAAAAGTGAGAGTTGCTGATCAGGGGAACGAACGGCGAAAATACGATACTTTCACTCTGAGGAGGATTTAGAAAAAAGAAAAAAAAATTGTTCTGACTCTCGAAGAACGGGGAACATAACACAATCTTTAAATGGAGCTTTGGAGCTACGTAAATGTAATCAATTTAAAAGGATAGGAAAGTTCTCGATGGATTATTTGTAAACAAAGGAAACTGACTTTATTTAGAAAAGACAATGTATAAGATAATAAACAGAACGGCATTTATAATGGTTGAATAATGTAAGGGTTGTGGTGGGCGATGTGGTAACGTCCCTGACTGGTGAACGCCAGACTGGTGTTCGAGTCCTGCTCAAACTCGTTAATTCGTTTGCTCGCTGCAACCTCACCATCCTTGTGAGCTAAGGATAGGGGGGAGGGGATCCTATAAGTCTCCCTGCTGAGTTATCAGCAGCCATTGTCTGGCCCTCTTTTGTCCTAGCTTGGGTGGAGAGGGGGCTTTGTCCTGCTCGATAGAGCAATGTCACTGTTCCTTGCCTCTGCCATTCATGAGCGGCCTTTAAACCTTTAAGGAAGATGGTGATTTACTGAGAGGGCCGATTTGAATGGAAGGTTCTGTTCTTAAACATAAGATATCCAATTTCACTGATCGTTCGAATCTTGTCCAAGTATCTTTGACAGAAATGATTTTAATATTGCACGCCCACACGTATCAATTTCTCTTCAGTTACAATCTCATTGAGAAAATCTCATAGAATTTTCTGGAGCTGACACAAGAAATGCAAATCTTAATTCTTTCTAATTAATTCTTGATGAAAGAAAAATAAAGCTATCGACCAATTTAACAACAGCAAAAACTTACCTAAATTAGAGATTAATATAATGTACAGTATATAACTATTAAAACAAACAACACACAAAAAAACCACACACACACACACATATATATATATATATATATATATATATATATATATATATATATATATATATATATATATATGATAATCATTAACCCTCGTGATTAAGATTTAAGAAAAAAGCCACGAATACCTTTTAATAACGAATTCGCTATGCGTCTCTATATGCATAATAGTTTACTTTACGCGAAAGAAAGATTTTGCATACAATTTCTTCACAGTTAATGCAAAACAAATCGTAATTCTTTATACTGCACAATAACATGAAACTTGCATATTAGCTCATTACACTTGATAAATTTCAATTCTGTTACCCATTCAAAATGAGAAATGAATAGCATAAAGCAATGTTAACAATACGACCAATAGGTTACAGTTATGTAAGGAGATTTATAAGTCATTTTCAGATCAACTTTAATACCTTATTTCTATAGATAAGCTTTTTACTGAACGGCGCAGCCTCTTGATTTTGCCATCAAAACACTATGGGGCCAAATGATTACCGCACGAAAAACCACTAATAGAACTAAAAAATGATACGAAGTGCCCTGTAGGTTACGTGACCTTTGACATTCTAAAATGGTACCGCCTACAGGTCACCCATGTCATGAGGTGTGACCTGGGGTGACTAATGACAAATCAGCAGCAAAAAAACCTCCCCTTGGATCTTGTATAAAAACTTTTAAGAGATTGAAAAATGGCAGTAACTGAACTCCCACAGAGAACTTAGTGGAGTTCTGCTAGGTCAACCGTAACCTCACTGCCAGAGAACCAAACGCTGATTCAGAGAAAACAAACTACTTTCTACATCTGCTGTGCGAAAGAACCACCGAATGGAACCAATGTCCAACAGAAAATTACGGTTATCCTTTGATTGGAGTCTTCAATAGGAATAGCAAGTACCATTGTTTAACTCCACGTGTCTTTGGAGAATTATCCATTAAATTGCTCAAAAACTCATGATTATAATCATGTGTTACATGAACTAATTTATTGTATGGAAGAAAGTTCTGCTTTTCAAATTCACTGTATTGTTTTTGTAAAGGCTAATTTGACAATTTTTCATGAACTGTAGGTCCTTCTATAATTCAATTGAAAAATTCATACCCTTTTAGAAAAGTACAAAGAACTTGAATAATTAGTCTTGATGCATTAACAGTTATATGAATTTTTCTCTCTCTCTCTCTCTCTCTCCTCTCTCTCTCCTCTCTCTCTCTCTCTCTCTCTTTTAAACAAAAGCAATCGTTAATTCCACGGCAACTGAGCCACTAACCTTTGGTAAATCTCTTCAGATCATTAGCATGGATGATTATATTTGTGAAGTCTCATGTATAAGTGCCTCTAAACTCAGCGGCGGACTTGAATTGAGTGCAAACTGACATACAGATTAATGGCAAGTGGATATAAAACTAAACACAAGTGACTGTAAAGTTTAATGTAAGTCGTTTTGAATGCAAGAGTATCTCGAACATGTTACAAATGCATTGGGAAACTATTTACAATTTAAAAATTGTAATTTTTTTCCACTATTATCAAAATGTGATAATTGTTATATCAAAATATTGGAGCCATCATAAACTCGTCTTTTATAAGATGCTAATAATTGCAATAGTGCATAAAGCGTTGAATGAAAAATGAACATGTGCTACTTCCCTAATTCCAAAAATTATTATTGAAATAATAAAGAATAGCGAAAATTATTGTAAAAACCGTCAAAAGTCTCAGTTATATATAACCTGAACTGTATCTATTCCCAATAGTCTTTGCCTCATTAATTAAGATGCAAATCATATATAATTGCACTACCATTGTCTCTTATATTTACCTTAGATTGTATTCTACATATCCTACTTGACTATTTGTTGCAAAATGTTAATTGACCAAGTTGATGATTAAGTTTTATTTCTTTAGCAATGAATTGATTGTTTGAGACCAGAAGTGGAGAAAATTACCGACACCTAGAGAATCATTGATATATGCGATGAATTTATGAAAAAGAAAAAAAATTGTCAAAACTTCTATACAACATACGTTAAAGGTATACATTCACGAAAAACCATTTTCTAAAAACTTATAACTGGAAAATTAATCAATTTTAAGAGACTTATTTTCCTAACAATTAACAAATTATATTTTGGAAAGATATTGGTGAATAAAAATCCAGAATATTACAACAAGATGGGAAGTAGTTAATTTGTCGGACAAAGATTGTCTATTAAATTTTTTATTCCCGATCTAGATATTAATCTCTGACACCATCGTTTAAAGGTTTAAAATCCACTCATGAATGGCAGAAGGCAAGGGACAGTGACATTGCCTTAGCAAGCAGGACAATGCCCTAGACTCCTAGAGACTGACCAATTATACATATGATCAGCGCCCCAGACCCCTCTCCATGTACGTTGCATAAGATTTTTCATAATTTTGACCATCATTTGCATTCGGATCTTCCCAGACTGTAGTATCCACACTGTCAAAAAAACCGCAATTTTAATCGGAAATTCTCCGTAAAAATATACTGTCCGCAACGGTATTTCAGTAAAATACAGCCAACCGTAATTTTACCCTACTTTATTATTATCTTTTACGGGTTGGTGACCTTAATAGCACTTCTTAACGTCAAAATATCCGTTTTTAAAACGGTAGATGCCTGACAACATTTATTCCAGGATTTTTACTCTTTTTACGGCAAATTTTTAACAGTGCAGGACTCAGTACTAGATATGCAGTTAGGTCTAACAGTCTTCCCTTCTCTATCATGAGGCTCAATAATACACAGTATTCAGTAAGTTTCATTCCAGCTTTGATCAGATTGTAGAATGAGCTTCCTAATCGGACAGCTGAATCTGTGGAACTTCAGAAGTTCAAACTTACAGTTAATGTTTTCATGTTGAACAGACTGACATAAGTCTCTCTTCATAGTTTGTATATGATTTATCTATTTTACCGTTATTACTGATTTAAGATATTTCATATTATTTAATCCTTATTTTTCATATAGTTTATTCATTTACTTATTTCCTTTCTTCACTGGGCTATAATTCCCTGCAAGAACCCTTGGACTTGTAGTATCCTGCTACTATGGCTGTAGGTTAGCTAATAATAATAATAATAATAATAATAATAATAATAATAATAATAATAATAATAATAATAATAATAATAATAATAATAATAATAATAATAATAAAGATGATGAAAAACTAGTATATTTGAAATTTATCTGGACCCCTGGAACCCAAAAACTATTTCCTAGTCATACAAAAATAAAAACAATTTTCCTAAGTCAGTATTTTAAAGGAGAAATGAAATGAATCCAATATTATAAAGTGGAAGGGTGGTAGTGATTAGACCTAAGCGATCAGGCTGAACCTTGGAAATCCCTTGAAGAAAACACGAAATTTTCACCAAATAATTATCTTACATCTTTCTTCATACGACTAATATTGATAACTTCTTAAGTTCACTAGCCCTTTTTAATGTGTCTTCACCAGAACTATGCCCCTCTTACCTTTTAATCCAACTTTTCTCAGACATTACTACTCAGATAAATCATCAGGAACCTTCAAAATGCATATTCCATTCATACAGCTAGTGTCCACTTCTATAAAGAAGAGCGGACTAACCTTACCTATCAATATCATGTGTTTGGACCGTGATATATCGCAACTTTCCTATCAACAGACTCCTATTCCAAACTTTTCGCAGAACTCACACTACTTTCTTATTGCTCCTACTCTCTCATATCAACATCTCCAATAACCTTTGCTGCAAGATGGACATAAAGAGTTTACATATTTGCATTCCATTTCCTTGGTTCCCATTTACACCATACTGAATTGCCAGCCTCTTCAACTTTTCAAAAATATCATCAATTATCACTTCACCATCTGCAACCATCATTAACATGTCCCGTTCCATTCAAACTTTCCCTACGTCTATTTAACAGCTTGGGAAATATAACAACGATTTGTCTAATCTTTTTTAAAAAACTATATCGGTCATCCTCTCCTTTGCCAATTGTAATTCAAGATAACTTCAACCCTGCATACTCTTAATCAAACCTAGCAAATGGGCAAGCTCAACAATCTACATTTCTCAGTTAAAAATTTGCCATAAAACCGGTAAAAATCCTGGCATAAATGTTGCCAGGCATTTACCGTTTTAGAAACGGATACATTAGCGTAAAGAAGTGATATTACGGTAGCCAACCAGTAAAAGATAATAACAAAGTAGGGAAAAAATTACGGTCGCCTGTATTTTACTGAAATACGGCCGAAAACTACACTTTTATGGAGAATTTCCGATTGAAATTACGGTTTTTTTTTAACTGCAGATTTGTGTCAGCTATGTCATGAGCTTCACATTTTCCTCCTTTAAACGTAAAGTTCTCAAACAATTGTTTCGCGAAACAAACATTCGACCAACAAACACCCATTTGTCTAAACCCACATGCTCTTCTTTTATCAATTCCTTCTAATTTTTGCTTTCAGAATCGAGTTCTTTTATACTAGCTCCGGTTCAGGAATATAAATTATTTTATCCTGCAACATTTCTACCAACACCTTTCAAACCTTTCT
>NC_090725.1:270537469-270564969 GCF_036898095.1 Palaemon carinicauda
AAAATGTTGTAGGAAGTATAAATAAACAAAACTCGAAATTCTTAGGCCCCAGAAATTTTAATGGATAAAACATGTAAACAATGACACTGGGAATTTTAGTGCTATTCGCAATAAACTAAAATGTTATTAAAATCAGATTTCCATTGCAATCATACCAAATAAAAAAACAGCATTATACTGCGTTAGGACATAGACGATATGAATTAACCGAGTCTATAATTGAATAAACTAAATTAAATGAGTATAAACTTATCGAAGTGTGAAAACCTTCTAAACAAATAATTATTTTACACAGAACTGAATATGTAAAACAATTGAAATAGTCATTGAAAAAAATAGAAAATTTAACATTTGTACTGTGTTACATGGAGTTTTAAAATATCTCAATTAATTACAATAAAGTGGTTTTTTTTTTCTTAATTCCTTTATGACCCACATCGCTTTTAAAGACTAAAGAAGAAAACACAACATTCAACTTTCTCTGTATAAGTATGATTAACAGCCAAGTAGTTTGTTATGAAGGATGAGTAATAGTGGAGCATCATTTACGTCATGAAAGCAAAGAATTGAACCTGAGAGAGAGAGAGAGAGAGAGAATTTTGATTTGGAAATTCTTTAAAGGGCTTGTTAAGGTAAGTAGGGTTTGCCCCCCCCCCCCCCCCGAAAAAAAAATACTGAATATCATTAAAGTCCTAGGAACAGATAACGAAAGAAAAATGAAAATAAAAAAAAACAGAAATATTCTTTATCGCTAGTGTTCACTTTCAACATCTGGAAGCGATAGATCAATTGAATAAATTTCTTTGCGACTGTTGAATAGATTCTCATATTATTACAGTTGAAGTCTCTAGCATCTATGAAGGGATGGCGATAGCATTCATCCGAGGTATCGTATTCATTGTTCAGATGTCCTCGTCTCTACTTTCATTATGACAGTACTTGCAGAGTTGTAAGCGATGTGTTTTTTTCCAAGGATAAAGAATAAAATTCTCGTTAAAGTCGGGGTAGCCATATTCTATATGGACTATCCTGGAAATATGTACTGTCCTGGAAATACCAGGGGTTTGGATATTGCATTGATATTGATATATATATATATATATATATATATATATATATATATATATATATATATATATATATATATATATATATATATATATATATATATATATATATATATATATATATATATATATATATATATATATATATAATGTTTTTGTGTTCGTGTGTACGTATTATGATACTCTGACCGAAGGTCTATCGATTTATTATATAGTCCTTGCTCTGACCATTGGAAATAAGACATTCCAACACTTGGATATTATGGAAAAAGGTAAGTGGTCGCAAACTGGTTAAAAATGGCAAGAGTTGGAAAATTTATCACCATAGCAATACGATAAACAATAGCTAACATCAACAACAATTATGAGAATACCAGCGGAATGGAAGGGACACTAACTGCGAATACTCATTTCTCTCATAAGTCATACAGGGTTCCTGGAATTTATGAAGTTCTCGGGGTCCATGTTCAATAATATGAACTGCTTGGCCATTTACATTAGTTACCAAAAAAAAAAAAAAAAAAAAAAAAAAAAAAAAAAAAACGCTTATGAAGAAAGAAGGATATTACTTGGGTAATTATTTTGCAAAAAAAAAAAAAAAAAAAAAAAAAAAAAAAAAAAAAAAAAAAAGATAAATAAATAAATAAAAGTTAAAATAAAGATTTTTGTGGGAATAGGTACAATCTTGTAAAAATAGTGAGCCAACTTAGGATATATAAGAGTGTAAACATTACAATTTAACTATACAAATACTCTTACTGACAACACCAAAAAAACTCGAAACTTTGACAAAACCTTTTGTTAATAGCAACAAAGACTTTTTTTTTGGAAAAAGAACCTAAACTTTTATAGACGGTGAAACAAAAATCCTTTAGGATACAGTAACAAACAGCTTACTGAGGAAAGTATTTTTCCCCTAGATATTGACGAAAAACAGATTTCAAACAGTGACAAATATTTTTTAAGGTAGTTAAATAAAATTAATTTTGTAACCTAAAACATTATAGGCAGTAATTCTAAATTACGAAAAACTCCGCCGGGAAAGTATATATATATATATATATATATATATATATATATATATATATATATATATATATATATATATATATATATATATATATACACACACACACGTATGTTAGGGTACTGTAATAACTTTTGAAAAGTGACAAAAATTATTTATGGAGGTACATTACACAATTCCAAGGAAGCAGTTAAAAAAATTCTTCAAGAAAATTGCCACATAAAATCATTCGTTACCTTTCAATTTCTATTCAAATATTTTTTACCCACAATTATTTAGAAAGTGCAAACAAAAACTAAAAAAAAATAGAATAAATATATATTCTGCAGCGAAAACCCTTTTCTACACAGTAGCATATCTGGGTGAACTAACAAAAGCCTTTTTAAAAACAGCAACAAAACATCGTCGATGAAAAAGTACATACAGTGAGGATTCTTTCAAAGAAATCTATAATCACTTTGCCTCTGAAACTAGTTCGTTCTTTTGCAAAGCGTCAACATCCATTTCCCGTGGAGGTGGTATGATGTCACTTCCCAATGCTATTCAGACTTTTCGCTCTTCTCCATCTACTGCATAAGTAAGGGTCAGATTTTAGTTTTGTTCCTTTTACTAAGTAAGAATCAGATTTTTCTTTTTTTTTCATTTACTGCGTAAGTAGGGATCAGTTACTGCACAAGTAAGCGTCAGATTTTTGTATTGTTCCATTTACTAATTAAAGATCGGATTTTTTTTTTTTATTTTTTTTTTACATTTACTGTGTAAGTAAGGATCAGATTTTTTCCATTTACAGCATAAGGGTAAGGGTCAGATTTTCGTTTCGTTACATTTACTAAGGATAAAAATTTTTTGTTCCATTTAATGCACAAGTAAAGATCAGATTTTTTTTTCATTTACTGCATAAGTAAGGACCCGAATATTTTTTTTTTTGTTCCATTTACTGCATATGTAAGAAGAGTTTTCACCGCAGAGTCGAAAAGGTTCTATTTATTTTCAACATGGGTTGTAATTTTACTTTTAAAGAGCCGCGCACAATTGCCTTAACTTTTGGTCTTAACCTTAGCCAATCATCATTTATATGTTATTACACTTATCTATTGTCGGTTTGCACGGTTTCAAAATTGCCTGTTTTATCAAAGTAATCCATATGCATAGAATTCTTTGGTATATATCTTACTAAAAAAAGTTGACAGTTCACGATGAATGCATGGCCACGTTAAAAAACATCAATAATAATAAAAACTGCAATGACACAATTATCAATTGTCATAAAAAAGAAACAAATAAGAATCAATTTATATATTCAAAATAAGATAACCTTGAATATTTGTCCCATCTGATAGTAGAAGGATCAAAGAGAAATCTTTAAAATAATATATCATGAATGACTATAAAAGATTCATTACAAAACAACTTTACTATTGGAAACGTGAGAAAAAAGAACGGAGCTTAAGAGGTAATTGACTTCATCTGAAGAAATGCACATTTTGATGTCAACTACTTTATGCTACTCTGGCTATAACTTAATAGCTAAGTATCACAAACTATTATTATTATTATTATTATTATTACTTGATACGCTACAACCTTAGTTGGAAAAGCAGGATGCTATAAGCCCAGGGGCCACAACATGGGAAATAGCCCAGTGAGGAAAGGAAACAAGGACAAAAATATTAAAAGAACAGTAACAACATTAAAATAAATAATTCCTATATAAACTATAAAAACCTTAACAAAACAAGAGGAAGAGATATTACATAGAACAGTGTGCCCAAGTGTACCCTCAAGCAAGAGAACTCTAACCCAAGACAGTGGAAGACCATGGTACAGAGGCTATGGCACTACCCTAGACTAAAGAACAATGGTTTGATTTTGGAGTGTCCTTCTCCTAGAAGAGCTGCTTACCATAACTAAGGAGTCTCTTCTACCCTTACCAAGAGGAACTTAGCCTCTGAACAATTACAGTGCAGAAGTTAACCCCTTGGGTGAAGAAAAATAGTTTGGTAATTTCAGTGTTGTCAGGTGTATGAGGACAGAGTAGAATATATAAAGAATAGGCCAGACCGTAACCAGAGAGAAGGATCCAATGAAATACTGTCTGGCCAGTCCAAGGACCCCATAACTCTCTAGCGGTAGTATCTCATTGGGTGGTTGGTACCCTGGCTAACCTACTACCTTATGTTTGAAGCAATGCGCCACATGTTTACCTCGTTAAATTATTGTTGGGACGATAGATGAGTGTTGAATTAGATGGTTAAACGTATGGGTGAATTCATGGTTTTGCAAGAAAAAAAATCTACTATAAGTAATAACCAACAGTAAAAAGTGGATCATAAAGAAAAGCTTGACTCCTATATATATCTAACAGGGTTATCTAGATTACAGTCAATTGAATATCTGTAATGTATTATCAAGTGCTAACATCCAATTCAAAGTCAACATTCGCAAGATGATACAGTTTCATTCAAGTTATTTTCTTCAAGTAAATTTATTGATAATAATAATTCTTTGTTTGTGGCGAAATAAAGAATTAATCAATACAATTTCAAGCACACGAAATTTAATCTTGAGTTTATTAAGAGAATTTTATTCAGCAGTTTTAGAAACGAAGTAAATCATTTGCCTCAGCGTTTTATGCAGGCGCTCAACAAGCTAAAGAAAATCCTAATTTAAAAATATCAAAGCCTGACCAAAAAGAATGTGTAGTACACATAAATAAAACTGACTACCTTATTAAGGTTTACATACACTTAATATGACCAAAATAACTAAGTTAAGTTAACGAAAACACCATCCATTAAATACATTTAGTTTGACTTTAACAAGAGGATAAAATCGGTTAACAACGGGGTAAGTAAGGAAAATATTGTTTATAGTAAACTAACCAGAAGATTACCTTCATTCAGTTATTTCTACGGTACATGTACACCGAAAATACATACAGCAGGTACCCAGCTAAGACCTATAGTAACTAGTTGTAACACCCCACAGACTGATTTATCTACTTGGTTGACTATGATTCTTGGCTAATTAATGGGCACCCTCTCTGATTCTTATTTAAAGCACAGTGCAGATTTCAAAGAGATAATTAAGAAATAGAAGTATGTGGGTTGTATGTACAGCTCAGATATTGTCTCTTTGTTTACAAATGTATTTCTTGACTTTTTGCTGGAAAATTTTACTAAACTTGCCGAAGATGATATTTTTAAACCACCATTGCCTATAAGTAAGTTATGTGAACTAATTAAGATATCTGTAAATTCTACTGATTTTGAATTTGAAGGATCATTTTATCAGCAAAAGATGGGAGTCTCAGTGGGTTCTTCCCTTTCCCCGGTTCTGGCGATCCTTTGTATGGAGGTTTTGGAGATATATGTTAACAAATCGCCCAGAGAAATAGAACCAGAAATTTGGGTACGGTATGTGGATGATATTTTCATTATATACAAACATAATGAAGAGGCTTTAGAATATTGTTAAAACAACTGGATGGTTATACACCCATAAAATTTACTGTTGTAAAAGAAAAAGGCAATCAATTACCCTTTCTTGATTTAATAGTTCATCGAGACAACGTGAATAGGTCTTTTAAATTATCTGTTTTTAGAAAGAGCTCACATACTAATTCATAAATATATTTATTTTCATATCATGATGCTAAAGTTAAATTGAATGTTTTAACAAATCTGTTTCTCCGTGCATATCGTCTATGTGACGCTATTTATTTTGATAAAGAAACTGAGTTTTTAATACACAGCTTTAGGAACCTATGTAACCCTAAATATTTTACCTAGAATTGTCTCAATAAAGCGAGAAGGGTATATTTGAATCCCCCTGACAAAATTCATAAGCCTGATTTTAAAACATCTCCAGCTTCCGTTCAACAAAAAAACTCGCCAATTACTCTAATGGTTTGTGTAAAGAGAAACTGGGATATAACATCGCTTTTCAGTATGAGAATACCCTAAGGAAGGAACTGATAAACAACAACCCTGGTAAAGATGATGGTGAGATAGGGGCATATGTGATTCCATGTAAGGATTGTAAGGAATGCTATATCGGGGAGAGAGAAAAAAGTGAACGTATTGCAGCATTCAGGACAGGGAACTACTATAGTCGCCATAACTCGACACACGTGGGAGAAAAGCCATGCAATAGAATTTAAAAAGGCAGAAATCATTTACAGATGTTGTGACAGGGCAATGTGGAGAACGATAGAAGGTGCTGTGATCTCTTTAAAAAGGGACCTTTGAGGATAACAAGGGAATAATAGAAGATACCAACGCCAGTGGGGAAATATGGAGGCAAAGCAAAATCCGTAATTATAGAAATATGTACCAAGATAGGAGATATCTCCTCCCATGTCCCTCCTTCACAGACAGTACAATTGACCAACGACCAGAACTACCGGAACATCGAGTTGATGGTGACCATCGCAACATACCACCCTGACGATCTCAAGAGAATATTGGAAAGGACTAGGGCCCAACAACCTGAAGCTGTTTTTTAATTAGTTTTTATCAGTTCTTAACTATATGGCTAAACGAGTATATTTGAATTGCCTATATATTTGTATTTTCCTTACATCAATACCTGACTTGTATTTTTATAAACATTTTAGTGACCAAGTCCACAGATGATGGACGAAAGCTCTGAGTTCGTTGTATAATCTACAAAAAATACACGGTTTTTTTCATACACGTCTTACATCACTGTGGAACCTTTTTAGCACGTATATATATATATATATATATATATATATATATATATATATATATATATATATATATATATATATATATATACATATACAGTATATATATTACACGATGGAAGCAGCTGAAATAATCGATAGAGTAATAAATACGTTACTTATTAAGCACATGAGAAATTAATAAGATCTAGGTTCAAGAACTTACATCCTAATAAGAACTAGTCGGACAGGTTGCGTCTAGTTTACCGCTAAAAAATGGGTATATGAGAAACTTTAAAGGATGAAAAGTATAAGGTTGATAAAAAAAAAGCGGTATCAGGGGATTATCAAAAAACGACCCTGATAGAAATGTCGAAATTAATGTCCTATCTTACAAGGAAAGGCCGTTGATCTTACGACAGAAGTGAAACGTAGCCAGGTAAGAAGTTTACCATCTAATAAACAAAGATCCATTGTGCAAAAGCGGCAATGTTTATAATAGACTAGTGTTCGGGACCCATCAAAATATGGCGGTAAATATTTAAATGGAACTGCACACATGGACAAGCACCATCCTCTCACCAGGGTATGACTACTCCCTTCCCTATTCCCCGTGCCTGAGGGACGGGGAGAGCTGTGCGTGACCGATATATATATATATATATATATATATATATATATATATATATATATATATATATATATATATAATATATATATACATATATATGTGTACACACACACACACATATATATATATATATATATATATATATATATATATATTGAGACACTTTCTCTTTATTATATAGATGTGATAAACAATCAGCAACCCACATTATATTATTCTACCCTGTATTGAAAGAAAACTAGAGTTTAACTAAACAACAGCTTTTATCTAGAAATCGTAAGTACGAAACAACAGAATTAAAAAAAAAAAAAAAAAAAAAAAAAAAAAAAAAGAGCATTTTCCAAAACAGGATGTGGATCCTGAAAAAAAAAAGGCTCCTGTTATATCCTCACAAAATTAGCAGCTTCCTCCACCTACATGAAAGGCTCATCAGCTACGATTCAGTTACCCTCCCTACACCATCTATCTCTATCTTGCATGTATCCTAACCCTTCCTGTATAAAACCCTTTAACTACACAATCTGCGTCGTGCATCCTGCCGTTTTCAAGTCCTTTACTCCTGCTGCTTAACATTTCCCAATTACATACTTTCACTAAAAAAACCATCCTCCATTCGTTTCACATTACTAAATCATCCCAAAATACTGATCTATCCATAGTTATATACAACCATTTTTCCAACAGCAATAGAAAGGAAATTTGGATAAAACCCTTTTTGCCATTCCTTCCCCTTTTTTTTATAAAGACAACACGTTAATAGAAGTTAATCCTTTGAACACATCCTACTGTCCTCTTTTCGCTTATTCTGAGACGTACCTCTTCTCTCATTTTAATACCATCCGTTATATTTACTCCAGAATACTGGATAGTCAATTGCTTCATTCTTATCCCTCATTTTTTAGTATCGCCATGGTTTGTATCTACCCTCAGGACTTTCCCCTCTTCCCTAGCTCCTACACCTTCTCTCCGTTGTCCTTAATTAGTAAAGCATATATTGCAAAACACAAACCCTTTCACTCTATCCATAAAGGAATTACACAACGATAGAGACAGTACATCCTTATCTAAGTCCCACCTTCACATCAATGTCATTTGAGTCCACCAATTCCAACTCACTACTAACGTTTCCAGAGGCCATGTAATAGTGTTTTTTTAAATAACTCCTAAAATAACTGATGGATTTCCATGATATCAAAGCAGGGAGCGCTTCATAAAATGGCCTAATGTTGGGAAATACTGTGCATTGCCAATTATGTTTCATTAACGTTTTTACTTAAGAAAATGAGGCTAAAGCCAGTCTTAGCCACCCACACATTCGCAAAAGTGATGACGTCCCTCAGTGACGTTGTTATAACGTTTCTTCCCCTGTACCTCCCATCCCCCGAATTGTTAAACGCCTGTTCAACTCCATAGATAATTGTCATATGACCTACCCCAAGCAATACGAAATTCTTTGTAAGTAATAGTTCAGCATACCTGGTAATGTGATTCGTGACTTTAGATTTTACCTAAACACAAGACCAACCTTTTATATCTTACCCACTCACTTACATTGAAGATCAAGAATGAGACTTATGACAGGAGACGAAAGAAGCCATGCTAACCCTACAATTCGCACTTCAAGGGAGTGTTGGTAAAGCAATAGAAATATAGTTTTCTTTAGGTTAAGCCGTAGGACTCATTCTTCCATACAGCACAGGTTACTCGATACATCAATTGCCAGGAAGAAAATGACAGAGAGCATTGTTTGATATAATCTATTATATCAATTTCACCAGAGAGAGTAGCTTGAATTCCTTAGAAGGTAGACTTCTAAAAGATTTTTCATATAAGGGCATTGATATCGGCCATTTGATACATTTTGAAATCACACACACACACACACACACACACACACACACACACACACACACACACATATATATATATATATATATATATATATTTATATATATATATACATATATATATATATATATATATATATATATATATATATATATATATATATATATGGCTAGCAGTATATGGCAATATATCATGTACTTATTAGTCATACTTTTCTTACCGATTTATACTAATTTTCAGGCGGGTTCTTTCTTTCTCTCTGTTGTAAATGGTGAAGAGTTTCAGCGCCATTGTAGTTTTGCAATGGCGAGGACAAAGCAACATATTTGCCATGACTAAAGTCGAATCTATATGAAATAGTTCAGAGCTACTACTACAACTGCTGCCGATGATTATCTTGGATGTACTAAAAGGGCTCTGAGTTAGGAGTTGAAGTCGGTGAAATTATTTCTGAATCCTGTTCCAGTCTTGCCCCAATAACATCATTCCAAATATACAACTCTCTCAAAGAAAAAAATTGTTTTCTATTTCCACTAATGTTTTTATTTTATTTTTTTATTTTATTTTATTTTTTAGTCGCAAATCTAAAATTTGTAGGAGTCCGAGTAGAATATCTCTCAGTGCGATTCCACACCCCTGTTTTAAACCTCTTCTATTATGTTTGATAATTTGTGTTAACCATCTAATCATTATCTACCACCATAAAACATTTTATTGCTCTTCCGGCTCATTTTATATGTGCAGTACACAGTCTTTCCTAACAGGGATTTACTCGGTAGCCTAATAACAATGCGAATGAAGGAAAGAAGACAAGAAGGAAGGGGGGGGGGGAGTACTAGGATAGCCATAGGTGTAAACACCGAAGGAGGGTTGGGGGAACCTCTGCGTCACAGTTACGTGATTAAGTACCACTTCTTCGAAACGCTCTGAAAGAAGGGAAGAAGTTCTCTTTTTTTCTAAGAGTAAATGGGTTAATTAAGCACATCTGTCAAATCATTGTACCACCAAAAATTAGGCCAATGTTTGAAACATTCATTGCTGTAGTTTCATGGAAATTCATAAGCCGGTTTGTTAGATATTTGGGAAAAACACTATTACACGGCCTCTGGAAACGATAGCAGCTCTTTCATTGGAAAACTTTTAAACACTCAACAACTTATGAATACGAAAAAAATTCAAAATGAAAAAAAATCAATTCACGAGAGACAGCATGTCAACTCAAGTTACTTGCACTTAGTGTAAACAATTACATACATACGCACTGAAAAGCAACAATCAATAATAAAACACTTTCAGGAGAAAAGTGAGTAAAAACACCATTCCGGTCGACCACCCGTAAATTCTGGTGTGTAAAAGAAAAAAAGAAAAAAAAACTGGAAATAAATGGATGTTCTCAACCATAACTTCCCGACCCCATTATTCAATTAAGCGCTGTCATCAATACCATAGGAAGCTATTACTCGCCTTCGAACCCCATTGATAATCAACTCATCTCGACCCCATAAAAGAACTTAAAAAGTAAATACAAGAGGGTCAGTTCAAATAGCACTAAATGAAGCGTCAAACAAAACCCCGAGGGGGAACTTATAAAATCATCCGTCGAGGGGAAATTAGGTGATTTATATACCTCCATCTTTTTGTCTCTCTCTCTCTCTCTCTCTCTCTCTCTCTCTCTCTCTCTCTCTCTCTCTCTCTCTCTCTCTCTCTCTCTCTCTCTTCTTTGAATGAGAGGAAAGTATGATGGGGCGAAAGATTTACATTTATTACCCAGAAGGCGGATACTTTATTTCTATCTGCCTTAGTATGCTCATAAAAATTATTGATACTTGGCTCCCTTCACTCGAATTTACTCTCACACGAAGAAACAGTAGCTAAGGTGAAGGAACGTCAAAGTAAATGTGGGCTGTGATCTGGTTCTTAGCATTTTAGTATTTGGAACCCACTCATCGGCAGCGAGAGATTTCAAATGAAGTATTGTACCTGGCTACGGAGAGTTACACCTGGGCTGAAATAAGGTATGTCTTCAGTAGTGGTCTCTCAAGGGTATATATATATATATATATATATATATATATATATATATATATATATATATATATATATATATATATATATATATATATATATATATATAATGCAACAAAAATGCAGCCATTTCTAGTCCACTGCAGGACAAAGACCTGAAACATGTCTTTAGTCATGTATGGGTTTGGCCATTTTCATCGCCACTCTGGCTACTGCGGATTGGTGATGGTGGTAAAGTTTAGTCTGATGGCTCCCAGCAAACCAACCTAGTAGGGTGGCTAGTATGAAATCATGCATTTCATCAAAATTGATGTTACAATCATCCACTTCAAAGAATCTTAAAGTTTTCTATCAATACTTGTTCATCAATTTCGGAATTTCCGTATATTTTTTGGATTTCAAGTTTTCACTGCCACCACCAATCACAGTATATATATATATATATATATATATATATATATATATATATATATATATATATATATATATACTGTATATATATTATTTATGATATATATATATATATATATATATATATATATATATATATATATATATACTCCTGTATGTGTGTAAGTATTAGTAAGATTTCCAGCAAAACTTGAGAAACAAAACAGCAAAGAAATAAACCATCAGAAAATGTTTATACCGTTCCAAAACTTCCCAGCTTATATCTCTGTGCAGCAGTTTGCAAACTCGGCCTCGTAGTAACGGTAGTAGTAGGAGTAGTTATAGTAGTAGTAGTAACAGTCATCCCGGTCATCATCGTCAGGATTAATCTGTTGAGAAACACCTGCTGCCGCTGTTGTTGCGCTCGTCGGATCACCGGCGCTTCACACAGCCCGAAGCCGTAAGCTGATTGGTGGGGCATTAAACACCCCGGATGGAACAAGGCTTTCACCACACCAATCTCCGCTACGCATCAATAACCCATGTCCTCTATCATTCATTTTACAATATAGAAATACACCTACAACGCCAGATATATCTATTTCACACCCGATCATATATATGCATACTCGTGCATATATATATATATATATATATATATATATATATATATATATATATATATATATATATATATATATATATATATATGATAAATTTTCCACATTTAGGCGAGTTTTTCATATTCAAATAAGCCATATATATTTTTTGATACATTAATGTCTGGATTCTCTTAATGACCTCGGGATCAGAGCCCCAGGCGAAATCACACAAAGACAAGAGCTTGTGACCAGGGTTCGATTCCCGGCCGGTCACAAGCTCTTGTCTTTGTGTGATTTCGCCTGGGGCTCTGATCCCGAGGTCGCTAACAGAATCCAGACATTAATGTATCAAAAAATATATATGGCTTATTTGAATATATATATATATATATATATATATATATATATATATATATATATGTGTGTGTGTGTGTGCGTGCACGCGTGTGTGTGTATGTGTGCGTATTCATAAGCACACATACTGTATACGTGAGTGTATATATATGTATATATATATATATATATATATATATATATATATATATATATATATATATATATATGTGTGTGTGTGTGTGTGTGTGTGTGTGTGTGTGTATGCGTGTCTGTGTGTTTTCCGTTCATTCCATGCCACCCAGCTCCATCGACTGGGCCCCTCTTGGAAAGGAGATCAATTTCGAATTTTATCTCTCCGTGACACCCCACTCGCACAACGACTGGACCTGAACGAGCCAACTGTGTTGTGGTCTTACAAATTTAAACCCTGCGTCATTTTTTTTTTTTTTTTTTTTTTTGGCAATATGGATGCATGACATTCCCGTAAAAAGAAATAAAGGAAACGTGATGCAGCCGCCAAAAAAAAAAAAAAAAATTTAAATACCGAAACACTGATGGCAATATGTTGTGAACTGATTAGCTGAAGACAATAAAATTTAATATATTAAAATACAAAGATATTTCCGTGAGTATGTATACTGTAAAACGGATTAGTTACATAACATTATAAATTTGTAAGAAACAGCGAAATTAGGTAGGGAGAGAAGTGAACACTCAAGTTAATGCGTACAGGAAAGGAGGAAAATGTACTAGTTACTAAAACTAGGCAACATTACAAGGCAATGCTAATTCTACGTGAGAATATGGCTACCGAAATGATAATAATAACAAAAAATCCCAACAACAATGTCAGTAAGTCAATGTAACAACTCGTGGAATGAGCCGAAGAATAAAGAAGCCCGCATTAACCCGTTTCCTTACACGAGTGACCCTCTACGGAAGAAAAAATAAAACAGCGATCCCTTCCACATCCATACTTTAATGTCCGGATCGTAGATGAATGCAACGTCCTGAATGTTCATCAGCTGTACCCCAGACCCATGCATCAGTCGTGTCTATCTTGCACGAGCTCACACTTCCTGCCTGCTAATAAGTTTAACACTATCTAACCCAAAATCTTACTCCAAATTATACCCTATTCTCGCCAATCTATCACCTCCATTCTCTAAAACATCACTGAACCATCTCAAAATCATTTAAAATCATTTTCTCCATCCTATCTTCTAAATTAAACTTTTTTTCAATACGAGCATATATGATCATATTTTTTTCTATTCGAGATCTTCTTATGTTATATATATACTGTACAAGCAATTTATTCCCGCAGCTTCCACCAATTTTGCATCAATTATAATATATTGCAGGGCGCACTTCCACAATGGAAAGCTGGCTCAACAACCATTTCCTACAATCGCATCTTGGATTCCATGGCCACTAGAATTTCCTTTCCAGTCTTCTGCAACCAAAAGTTACCTCCTTCCCTCCATTCATTCTGGCTTGCCTATTCAATCATTCTGCCATCACCCATTACCTTTCTCTTCCTTCAATAAGAATCAACTGCCTCCAGCAACCTTAAAATAATAACAAAATTAATCCTTTTACTCCAAAACTTTATTTTCTAAAAGTTTAAACACCGTCAAATTCTAAGTAAATTCTGTAATTTCTTTTCACTAACCTCAATCAGCAGTGACTGCAAACATCAAACTCCATTCACAAAAAAACTTTCTTAACCCTTTGCATTCACCTCTACCATCCTTTCTCTGGGTTCAGCCATAAAGACACAATATTTTGCAACCATGAAGACACAAGACATACAAACAACAATAAATGCAGCTGTTTCTAGTCCTATGCAGGACAAAGGCCTCAGACATGTCCTTTTAGGGATTCGTGTCTGGAGTTTGGCCAGTTATCATCACCACACTGACCAGTGCGGTGAGAGTTTCGTCTGATCGGTTATTGCAAACCAACCTAGTATGGGTGACCGCGACTATTACAACTTTGCTGATCATGGCAATACACAAACCCTTTCACCACGTTAAGGTATCTCCACTCGGTCATACATACAGATTTACTACAGAGACAAATACGAAAACAATAAGAATTGGAAACGATAAAATTTTAAAAACCCATGTGAAATATACCCATGCACGAACTGCCACATAATACAAAAACAATCTAAATACTTGACCTATTACTGTACTATGACTTAAACAAGTAATTAGCTGAAATTATAATAAACCGTAAACAAAAATAAACTTAAAATCCAAAGATACTTTACCAGAAGTAATGATCTTTAACATGTGGCCATCCAACCATGAAATACAGGTAACAATGCAGCCCTTACTAATGGCCACTGACTGTCTAATTTGTAAACCAAATGGCAGTAATGACGGGGTCACCAAATAGTTGAAGGAGTCGAGAATTGGTCGCTATCACAACATGTACTCAACTCATAATGGCGAATAACACTCGCGTTGTAATGCCCAGAAATCTGTTAGAATTTTCATGAATCACGAGAGAGAGAGAGAGAGAGAGAGAGAGAGAGAGAGAGAGAGAGAGAGAGAGAGAGAGAGAGAGGGAGGGGGGGGGTGTGAACGATTGATAATTATCTGGCATCATAACATCAGTGGTCGTTGATACTAATAATGAAGTATGCTTAATAAAGGATTACCAACTTGTATGAGAGAGAGAGAGAGAGAGAGAGAGAGAGAGAGAGAGAGAGAGAGAGAGAGAGAGAGAGAGAGAGAGAGATTGCTCACCATGTCTACAATCACGTATATGTTGATTTCCTTTCAAGGAAATGTGAAACTCCATAAACTGTTTGCTATAATTCATACCTGCTCTTTACCATAAACGACATAAAAAAGATATACTGTACAATGTCAATAAAAAACAAGTTTTCCTAGGCATCGACCCCATAGAAAAGATTTAATATTCTTGCAGATTGGATACATAAATATTCCTATATGAATCATGGTAAGTATATGTATATTCATTTTTTTTAAATATGTGTAGAAAAGAAAACTTAACACACATAACCATATGTATATATATACACACATGTATATATATATATATATATATATATATATATATATATATATATATATAAATTACATATATATATATATATATATATATATATATATATATATATATATATATATATATATATATTTGTTAAATTTTCCATATATACTTAAAATACCAAATAAACAAAATATTAATTATCATCAATATTTTTGTAGACGATGCAAGATCTAATAATTTATGCGCCATCAGTTTTGAACATAATATCAATGTAATGTATTACGGACGCCAACCCTGTAACGCAGAAGAGATGAGCTTTATTGCTGGCTAACGATTCCTCGTCGAATCATGGCTGGAATCTTATAGCTTCGCCCATGTCCAAATATAGTCCATAAACATCAAGTATTATTCCAGGTGTATCACTCGGCGCCATTGCCGCATGCAGGTATTCCCGCATTTCGTCACCTCAAGTTACATCGGCTTGCGTCACAATTACGTTGGTTCTGGTCCTCTTTTCCCCGAAACCTACGAGGCTGTGACGCCATCTGGATAAACTAACGCATCAGTCAATCACTCGATCAGAGCGGACCGATTGCCTAATTAATTGTGCTTTGTCACGTCACAAATACATTCCAACAGGGAACGAAGAGAAGTTATGTTCCACTAAATACGAATCTCGACTCAGGCTAATTTTGTAAACACGCTTTTGAAGACAGACATTAAGAGGTGTTACATTGCGTGACTTTTGAAAACTTCTAAAATGGTAATGACGTAATTTACATCCTGTATAATATAAGAAATAACTGTTTGACAGCGCGTAATGACGCAACATACACAGGAATTCCTATTTGGAGGCTACCGCCAAATCACGCACTAGATGAAGCCCCTACCTGCTGCATCTTGCGCATCAAGGGATGCTCCGACGAACAATTGATCTGCCAATCGCATAACTTTGCTGCAGAGTTCAGGACGATCATCAATGTGGAATGGTCGATGAATTCAAGTCGATGAGAAACTAGGGAGTAGGAAGGGGAAGTTCAAGGAACGACCTGGACGGCATGTCCGAAGAATCTAGCTCCATTTGATTGTTTTTGGTCTTTGTGACGCTGACCAAAAATACGGTCTCTGCATCCTTATGATGGTAATAGACAAACGGGTGGAGAGAGAGAGAGAGAGAGAGAGAGAGAGAGAGAGAGAGAGAGAGAGAGAGAGAGAGAGAGAGAGAGAGGAAACTATATATAAGGTAAACTAAATGAGTACACAGCCATACATACATACATACAGTACATACATACACACACACACATATAGATATATATATATATATATATATATATATATATATATATATATATATATATATATATATATATATATATATATATATACTGTATATATAGTCCCTCTCTGTGAGAGAAGAGAGCCACTGGAATCGTTGCTAGACACTGAATGCCGTGTAAGGCAATAACAATAGCCTCGAAAGGATAATTGCGATACTGTGCATAGAGAATACGTCCCTGATTATATTAGTTGTAACAGTAGTTTGTGGAAATCTAAACAACAAATCACGATTTGTATAGAGACCAATTGTGGAATCTTCCTTACCTAATATGCATAAACAGCGCGAAAATAAAAAAATATTAACTGGATTGAATTACTTTGATAAATTTATTCACTTTAAAATGAGAACAATTCAATTGAAACCCAGGAAAAATACTTTATTAAGCAAGAATGATGTGCAAAAGTCACACAGTCTGCGCAGAATCATTGACCCAGCGAGTCAGATGCCAGAGCGGAACAGCGTACATAATGGAATGATAACAACATCAGCTTTTAGAGAACATGAGCATTAAAGCTTGTTCGTTTTCTCTCAACAAACTCATCATTTAGGTCTCCATCAGTATACATCCATACCCAACATTCACGTAGGAAAGAACACGCACACACACACACGCGCGCGTACATAGTCGCTAGCGCCCAACCTCGGGTTTCACATATCGAGAGTGTGTGCTCACCTGCCGGAATTATTAAAGAGCACTTGATTGCAGGTAAGTACTTGATCGGTTTAGTGTCATAAGCAGATTAAGTCGAGGTGGGGACCTGTACACAACTCGACGTAACCCCCCTCCTAGCTTGCCGCCCCCCTACCATTATCCAGCCATCAACCCACCTACACCAAACCCCTATTCCATCACAGCCCCAACCCAAAAACCATACTGCCCCCTCCTGCCCACCCCACAACGAGCTTCATGACCCCTAACCCATTCCAATATCCTCCACAGAATATCATTATGTCATTCTGTAAAAACAACTGCTGAAACTTCCCCAGTACCTAATAGAGCTTGATTGTGATCGCATACATTATCTTCTTGATTAGCTTCAATGGCTCTTGCAGTCTTTCTGCTGAGGCTTCTCTTTCATGCGCCTCTTCGCCTGTCAATTTTGACACTGTTCCAAATCTTGTACAATTTTTCGTTTAAATTTTCTGTTTACGTTTTTCACCATCCGATTCTGAGCTACTATCCTAGGATGAAGCCGCTGGCCCTAGTATCTCCAGCTACTCCGAGACACACTACAGTCAACCAACTACCACCATTAAAACAAAGTAAAAGGTGATGTTTCCTTTAAACAAAACATGCTCACGTTCTTCCATCCCGCCATAGTTTCAAACCAGTATTTCATAAAAGGAGTTTCAAAGTTAAGTTTATTTTGGGTTATAATATGTAAATAAGTCGTTCTTAAATTTTTATAACATTTGAAAATTCCGCACTATTTTTTGTTTCTAAAAATTCACAAAGATTCCTAAGGATGAGGAGAGGTTTGGCGTTTTGTCTTTATAAAGAATTTTCTTACGTGAGTTTCACAATTTAACGTCAATTTTCGCAAAGTTCCCTATTGTCCGTAAAGTTTCACAAGGGTCTTACGTTTCTGAAATGTCCCAGATCATTTTTGCCTCTTTTCTATGCTTTATACCTCAGTAATTTTTTCTTTCGTAATCTCTCCATCTTTATATGTCAAGTTTCGTAAAGTTTTCTGGAACTTTTTTTTTCCTTTCTTCCGAAATAAAAATTCAGTAGTATTGTAGGCCTGCTAACGGAAAAAATTGTTCGTTAGCTTCTAGAAGTTTAGTAAATTTCAAGTTTAAGCAGTGTAATTTTGATAAACACATTCACACGCGCTATATATATATATATATATATATATATATATATATATATATATATATATATATATATATATATATATATATATATATATATATATCGTCACGGAGGTCTATTCAAGTTAATTAAATTTTTTCATGCGAGTTTTTCCTTTTACTGTTGTCTTTATCGATTTTTTTTCCCGTGAAGCACAGACAAGGCTTCAGCCTTCTAAAGTTATGTAAATTAGTTGTTATGAAGTTATACAGAGGTTCATATTTTGAAAACACTTCAAATCACACCTTCTAAATTCTGTCAAACATGTACTAAAAATAAAAATTTCACACCTCTATACTTCTTTAGCGTTACAGTTTTTTTTTTCTTATTATTAAACCGTTACTTTAACTTATCTAACGCTTTTGAAGCTTGTAACACTAGTCTATATAAACATGTTTTTTCATGGTTTTCTCTTACCTTTCTTGTTCTTAGTTTTCGGCATAGTTTCTTTACTTTCTTGTTTATATTTTTCGTTTGCAATTATACATAAAATGTTGTGCAGATTATATTTGAAATTATATATAAAAAGTTATGTAAACTTTATCAATATTATCATTACTGAAATCTAATGATACTTATGGGTTCGTATGCAAATTTGTGCAATAATGTTTCGTGGTTGTTTCCTTACCAGTCTTTCAAATACTGTGGGATTTTCTGAGATCATCTCCTTCCATCTCTGCAAAGCGTTCTTGTCTCTAAATTTTAATCTCTTCATTCGTTTTTTTGAACGTTCACGTCCTCTAGTAAAGGGACATCCTGATCAAGCACTACGGTAGTTCTCATGAGTAATCCCGTTTTGCAATGTTACTATTACATTATTTAATCAAAATTTTAAGAATTAAAGGCGTTTCTTAAATTGAAAGCAAAAAAACATGCTTCATTATTTTTACGTGCCAAGCTACAACCCTGGCTGGAAAAACAGAAAGGTACGTACTACAAGAACAAAAGTTTCTTCAAGTAAAATAAAAAAGGAAAAAATGGAATAGAAAATAAGCTATATATAAATAATGAATAAGAAGTAAAAATTATCTCAAGGCAGTAGCACCGTTAAAATAGATCAGGGAGATATATATATATATATATATATATATATATATATGTATATATATATATATATATATATATATATATATATATATATATATATATATGATTTACATTGCCCAGTAGTAATGATAATAATGGAAACATTCATCATGATCGACTATTACTTTACGCTACTATTATAACTGATATTGATAACAGCATTAACAATGGGAGGTATTCATAAAAATGAAGGATATCCTTGTAAGCATAAGGTAGAAGTACAAGGTAATTCTCTGAAGCAAAAGGTAGAAGTATAAGCCAATCTTTCTTTCCATATTCATAATGATTACCTTTTACTTGCGAGAATATCCTCCAAGCAGAAGTAAAAGGTTGACTCGTGTTTCGGGAGCGCTTAGTTACATGTTGGAACTTGTAAGATTTCATTTGTGCTGTCAAGATAAGAAAGAGTTTAGTATTTATAATACGTATTTAATGCCGTTTTTACTTATATTTAATTAAGTTTACGCGTTAGAAAGAACACAGACGCCGCCGCGCCTTCCCCAAAGCCTCGCTGGCGACATCTATCCCCCACCCCTTGCATTAGAAGTTCTTTGACCTCTTTTTAGCTCCCCCACCCCTTGCATTAGAAGTTCTTTGACCTCTTTTTAGCTCCCACACCCCTTGCATTAGAAGTTCTTTGACCTCTTTTTAGCTCCCACACCCCTTGCATTAGAAGTTCTTTGACCTCTTTTTAGCTCCCACACCCCTTGCATTAGAAGTTCTTTGACCTCTTTTTAGCTCCCACACCCCTTGCATTAGAAGTTCTTTGACCTCTTTTTAGCTCCCCCACCCCTTGCATTAGAAGTTCTTTGACCTCTTTTTAGCTCCCCCACCCCTTGCATTAGAAGTTCTTTGACCTCTTTTTAGCTCCCACACCCCTTGCATTAGAAGTTCTTTGACCTCTTTTTAGCTCCCACACCCCTTGCATTAGAAGTTCTTTGACCTCTTTTTAGCTCCCCCACCCCTTGCATTAGAAGTTATTTGACCTCTTTTTAGCTCCCCCACCCCTTGCATTAGAAGTTCTTTGACCTCTTCTTAGCTCCCACACCCCTTGCATTAGAAGTTCTTTGACCTCTTTTTAGCTCCCCCACCCCTTGCATTAGAAGTTCTTTGACCTCTTTTTAGCTCCCACACCCCTTGCATTAGAAGTTCTTTGACCTCATTTCAGCTCCCACACCCCTTGCATTAGAAGTTCTTTGACCTCTTTTTAGCTCCCACACCCCTTGCATTAGAAGTTCTTTGACCTCTTTTTAGCTCCCACACCCCTTGCATTAGAAGTTCTTTGACCTCTTTTTAGCTTCCCCACCCCTTGCATTAGAAGTTCTTTGACCTCTTTTTAGCTTCCCCACCCCTTGCATTAGTAGTTCTTTGACCTCTTTTTAGCTCTCACACACCTAGCATTAGAAGTTCTTTGACCTCTTTTTAGCTCCCACACCCCTTGCATTAGAAGTTCTTTGACCTCTTTTTAGCTCCCACACCCCTTGCATTAAAAGTTCTTTGACCTCTTTTTAGCTCCCACACCCCTTGCATTAGAAGTTCTTTGACCTCTTTTTAGCTCCCACACCCCTTGCATTAGAAGTTCTTTGACCTCTTTTTAGCTCCCACACCCCTTGCATTAGAAGTTTTTTTACCTCTTTTTAGCTCCCACACCCCTTGCATTAGAAGTTCTTTGACCTCTTTTTAGCTCCCCCACCCCTTGCATTAGAAGTTCTTTGACCTCTTTTTAGCTCCCCCACCCCTTGCATTAGAAGTTCTTTGATCTCATTTCAGCTCCCACACCCCTTGCATTAGAAGGTCTTTGACCTCTTTTTAGCTCCCACACCCCTTGCATTAGAAGTTCTTTGACCTCTTTTTAGCTCCCACACCCCTTGCATTAGAAGTTCTTTGACCTCTTTTTAGCTTCCCCACCCCTTGCATTAGAAGTTCTTTGACCTCTTTTTAGCTTCCCCACCCCTTGCATTAGTAGTTCTTTGACCTCTTTTTAGCTCTCACACACCTAGCATTAGAAGTTCTTTGACCTCTTTTTAGCTCCCACACCCCTTGCATTAGAAGTTCTTTGACCTCTTTTTAGCTCCCACACCCCTAACATTAGAAGTTCTTTGACCTCTTTTTAGCTCCCACACCCCTTGCATTAGAAGTTCTTTGACCTCTTTTTAGCTTCCCCACCCCTTGCATTAGAAGTTCTTTGACCTCTTTTTAGCTCCCACACCCCCTTGCATTAGAAGTTCTTTGACCTCTTTTTAGCTCCCCCACCCCTTGCATTAGAAGTTCTTTGACCTCTTTTTAGCTCCCACACCCCTTGCATTAGAAGTTCTTTGACCCCTTTTTAGCTCCCACACCCCTTGCATTAGAAGTTCTTTGACCTCTTTTTAGCTCCCACACCCCTTGCATTAGAAGTTCTTTGACCTCTTTTTAGCTCACACACCCCTTGCATTAGAAGTTCTTTGACCTCTTTTTAGCTGCCACGCCCCTTGCATTAGAGTTTCTTTGACCTCTTTTTAGCTCCCCCACCCCTTACATTAGAAGTACTTTGACCTCCTTTTAGCTCCCCCACCCCTTGCATTAGAAGTTCTTTGACCTCTTTTTAGCTCCCACACCCCTTGCATTAGAAGTTCTTTGACCTCTTTTTACCTCCCACACCCCTTGCATTAGAAGTTCTTTGACCTCTTCTTAGCTACCACACCCCTTGCATTAGAAGTTCTTTGACCTCTTTTTAGCTCCCCACCCCTTGCACTAGAAGTTCTTTCACCTCTTTTTAGCTCCCCCACCCCTTGCATTAGAAGTTCTTTGACCTCTTTTTAGCTCCCACACCCCTTGCATTAGAAGTTCTTTGACCTCTTGTTAGCTCCCTCACCCCTTGCATTAGAAGTTCTTTGACCTCTTTTTAGCTCCGACACCCCTTGCATTAGAAGTTCTTTGACCTCTTTTTAGCTACCACACCCCTTGCATTAGAAGATCTTTGACCTCTTTTTAGCTCCCACACCCCTTGCATTAGAAGTACTTTGACCTCTTTTTAGCTCCCACACCTTGCATTAGAAGTACTTTGAACTCTTTTTAGGTCCCACATCTCTAGCATTAGAGGTTCTTTGACCTCTTTTTAGCTCCTACACCTCTAGCATTAAAAGTTCTTTGACCTCTTTTTATTTCCCACACCTCTAGCATTAGAAGTTCTTTGGCCTCTTTTTAGCTCCCACACCTCTAGCATTAGAAGGTCTTTGACTTCTTTTCAGCTCCCTTACCTCAAGCATTAGAAGTTCTTTGACCTCTCTTTATAGCTCCCACACCTCTAACATTAGAAGTTCTTTGACCTCTCTCTTTAGCTATCACACTTCTAGCATTAGAAGTTCTTTGACATATATTTCTAGGTTCCATACTTTTAGCATTAGAGGGTCTTCGATCTATATTTTGAGGTGCCTTACTTCTAGCATTAAAGGCTCTCTATTTTTAGGTGTCTTACCTCTGGCATTAGAGGCTCCTCTTCGCTGTTCTCTCCTGTCTTCTACTTTTCAAGATCTTCTTTCATTAGATTATCTGTTTCTTTCGAGATTTCAGTCTCTTTTCCTTAGTTCGTTAGTGTCCTTCTAGATTTCAAAAGAGATTTCAGTGCCGCAAGTTCTCACTTCGTCAGATTCCTCAGGGAAATCGAAGGCATTTATTCCTTACCTATCTGGGCAATGAGTAAAGAGATGAATACTATCGATTTCTCCGCATAAACTATCATGGCAAAGTAAATGACGAGCAACATGATATATTTACCAATGTCGTCTTACTTCAATGGCGAATTTTGGGACAATCCTGTTGAAGAACTACACGTCACTCATCGTTCAGTTGAACCATTCTGCCTCCATCCTCATTCCCCGCAATCCGTTTTTGCACCGATACAAAGCCTCGTACTTTTTCCAAGAGTCTCCTTTAATAAGACATCGTCACAAAAGCCCAAGCAAAGGATCCTTCAAGGCGCATACATTATGATCTTCAAAGCTCAGCTGCCAACGGAAGATCCCGTGTCTTTCCATAGGTCGGGCGATATAAAACGAACGATCGGCAACTTCGGCACAACCAAAACCATCTGTAGTTGATGGTGTTCCGAAGACGTAACACACAATTCTTACCGGCAGCTTCCTATTCCGCCAGAACGCGATCTCTGTGAGTTAAGTAAAATCCTTCTCCCAATCATCAACTCCTTTCCTCTTACTCCTATTGACGCGCAATTCCTTGGGTAGATTTCGCCAGCTACATACAGATCATGTGAGGTGTTGCAGGCTACGTTTGAAAAAATGAAGATCAGGCCTTCAGAAATCATTTGAAGCTCGGGGAGGAGTTGTTCAGGACTGCTCCTGGAAATTTCAGTTCTGAAGTCATTCAGAAATCCATATTAAGTATACGGCTCTGTCCTTTGAAGACTTGGAAATTCGCAAAACGTTTTCTTCCGAAACCGTTCTGAGATTCCGTTCTGGAGGCATTCAGAATTCCAAGCTAAGTCTATGGCTATTTTTTCTGAAGCCATTTGGAAATCCGGGAAAGTTTTCTTCCGATACCGTTCTGAGATTCCGTTCTGGAGGCATTCAGAATTCCATGCTAAGTCTATGGCTATTTCTTCTGAAGCCATTTGGAAATCTGAGAAGATTTTCTTCCGAATTCTTTTAGGACTCGCAAAAAATTCCATTCCTGTTTTATAACAACAACAACAACAACTACAATAATAAGAATGATAATGCTTTTCCAACTAGGGTTGTAGCTTAGCATATAATAATAATAATAATAATAATAATAATAATAATAATAATAATAATAAAAATAATAATAATAATTTGATTTCAGCTAAATTATTTTAGGTTTGGGATTTAGAACAATCTATTTCTGGTACGAATCGATATATATATATATATATATATATATATATATATATATATATGTATATATATATATATATATATATATGTAGTTTATATATATGTATATACATGCATGTATATAAGATTTTGCAGTATATGAATATTCTGTGTATATATGTATATTTATACGATGCATATATATACATATATATACATACATATACATATATATAATATATACATATTTATACATATATATAATATATATATACATATATAATATATATATATATATATATATATATATATATATATATATATATATATATATATATACTATATTTATATATTATATGAATACAGTATATTTACATGTACTGTACAGACATATATATATATATATATATATATATATATATATATATATATATATATACACATACATACATACATACATATATACTGTTTGTACATACATACATCCCTTAATACAGCAGCCTTCGTATTCTCCCAACTGTTTATACATGCAAAGGTAAATGTAAAATGCATATCACCAAGTTATGGCTTAACCTTGATATTTCATCGAGATTCCAGGTGTGGACAAGATATCTGTCCGCAAGCCACTGTACATTTTGTTCTTCAAAATGGAATAACATCTTGAAATCACGATCAAGTGTGGGTAAACGGGGCGTGTATTGTTTAACATGCCTCACATCCACAAAATCTGCCATCGTGCTGAGAATCGGACAGAACAACCTTTCTCTTCGAACTGCAGTCTGCTACTGACCAGACTCGACTTTTTCGAAGCATATGCTCTTTATGTGAAGTAAAGGGTCTTCTTTATGTATAACCATTTACTTTTATGTGATTATAAGGATATGCTTTTGCTCTAAAAGTAGAAGCTTTTGCTTGAAATGTTTATGAATACAAGTAGAAGGATTTCCTTCATATTTTGCAAGTATAAGCATATCCTTTTCTTTATGAATACCACCCAATGACTAGGTAAAAAGCTTGACCCCTAAATATAGAACACATTTAAGTATGAATAAACTAAATGTATATATATATATATATATATATATATATATATATAATATATATAATATATATATATATATATATATGTATATATATATATATACGTAAAACTCACTGGAATACGTGATGTGCAAATACAAAAACAGAAGAATAAATACAACTATGTAAACCCTGTCAAACTTAGTCTTGACGATGTCTTGAAAATATACAAGATTAAACTGGTCAGGATTTACATAAATTATTTTGCACGCACATATTGACGCATATGCCGTATATATATATATATATATATATATATATATATATATATATATATATATATATATATATATATATATATATATATATATATATTAATCGGATTGTTATTCAACATATCCACATATCCTCCATATCACTAAAAGTGAAAAAAAAATAAACTAACGTCGAAAGAAATCCCCCACCTGCACATGAGTGCTGCTAATCCACGGCTCTACCCGCTCCCCCCTCCCAAACACCCTCTTTTCCAACATCTCCATCCTTCCCGGTCTCCTCCATCTCGCCGCGGGAGTCCCGTCAACAGCTTTTATCAATTTTCCCCCTCATCGCATATTTCCTCGCCTTCCTTCCACCCCGAACCTTCTTACGGTGCCTCGCATCTCCCACGACGGAGAGCTCAAAGAACTCAACCGTAGGAGCGTCTCCCCGACTCACGACCAGAGACGGTTGTTACTGGTGTTGGGGTGTCTCCAGCCGAGGGAAATGACGTTGGCACACAACTCCAGCATTTCCTGGATGTTGTGAATTGATTGAAAAATTCACATCAAAATCAATAGAGATATAACGAAGTTTCTGTCTGTTCTGTCGGTTGGTGGAGTTCCGAGGTTAACATTATGAGACTTTTATTCATTCTGAAGCCCCTTTTCCAATTAGGGTTGTAGCTTAACAAATAATAATAATAATAATAATAATAATAATAATAATAATAATAATAATAATAATAATAATAATAATATACAGCTGATTATTTAACTGTCCACTTAAATCACTCTCGGCGTCAACAACCTTCGATGTCAGGATGCCAGAGAACTTCAAATCAATATTAAATCACTCAATTCTAAGTTACCCATGACGTCAGAAATAAAATCATAATTTTTGAGGAGATAGGAATATACAAAACAACTCGGAAAACAGATTTCACAAGTAGGCTACAGTAGATAACATGATTAAGATTATAGGATGAGTAGCTTATCAGGTACACAACAGGTAAAATAACATTCATTGCCTGATAACTAGTGATATCTATTACGCAAATTTATGAAATAGTGAGTTCTTTCAATGCTCATGTGTTTCTCCTATTCCTTATAGGGTTTCCTATTTCACGAGATAGATCTACTATTTTGAAAGATTAGGCATCTAATTGCCCACAATTGATATTTATATTCAATTACCAACAACGTTTGTTATTTTTTAGCCCCTCATGATATTTTTTTCTTACTAATCATGGGGTATACTTCACATGCCTGCAATGACTAGCAAAAACGGTACTATAGTTTACTTGTGCTAATTCGTTCACATATCTACACCAAATACCTTGTAAGATTTCTATTTCAAAAGAATACACTGTCTGCCCTCAATGTCAGTTGGCAACGAATCCGGAAACTGTAAACAGCCATATGTATTTAGTAAACCCCCCCCCTCCCCCCAAATGGTTTG
>NC_090725.1:270569969-270607469 GCF_036898095.1 Palaemon carinicauda
ATCAAGAACTAGACTCGCTCAAGCACCAAAGCAGACTATGTCCTCGCGGTAATCTCCGAGGACACTTTCCCAGTAGTCTCCGACTGGTTTTGCGGCCCTCATAGCGTATGACGCCCTCAAAAATACCTCCTAGAGCAGTACTCGCCATTGCCAGCCTCCCGTATAGCCAAGCTTTTTCAGCTCTCTCAACAGCCGTTAAGGAATCAAAAGGCTTCGCTAGCTTGCAACCTACCGCAGACGGCTCTCCTCGAGAAGTGAACATACTTCGTGCCCTTTGGGTACGACGTCTACCCAACCCTGTACGCGCCGTCATCTCCGATATCGATACATTGCCCATGAAGGACCTAATGACCAAAGTCAACGTCCTTATGGACTGCCACTTCATCACCTTCAAGACCTCCATTAACGTCTCCACTCCTGGCGAAGAGGACAACTACTCGACACTGACCGAAGCCGACATGAATACGGTAAGACACAGACGCCCGCCCCTTGACACACCGGAGTGGCGACACAGCCACCCACCACCCACATATGTTACCCCTCGCTCATGCCCCAGTAGCCAAAGGCACCACCCACAATTCTCGGTCGAAGGTAGAGTAGCCGGTTTCCGCCTTGTACAGTTTTCTACTGAAGAAGGCCAATGGGTGGGGCGAGCCATTGACCAGTACAGCACCAATAGCGACGTCTTTGGCATCGGTGGAGAAGAAAGGGGCACGTAGGACACGAAAAGTCAGAACAGCAGCGGTTGATAGGGCATCCTTTGTGTTGAAGAAGCCTGCTTCTTGATGGGGACCCCATTTCAGGTCTTTTAACTTGCCTTTGAGGGAGGCCAAGAGTGGAGACGATGGCTGGCAAGAACCTGTGATGACAGTTTATCATACGCAGGAATTCTTGCCGTGCTTTAACGGTCGAGGGCGAGTTCTGAACGGCTGCTACCAAGGTCTACCTTCTCAGGGAGGAATGGACGTCTTTGGGAATGATGCGGTACCCTAAAAACAATACTTCGTTGGCACCAAAGACATTCAGTTGTCGTAACAGACTACAAAAGTCATTGGGTCTTCAAGTTATCAGTGATAACTCTGTTGCCATCGTAAGGGGATGTATAACATCCTGATACTGATTTGTATTTCTAGATATTACAAAATTTCCTGCATCAATCAAGTATTTCCTCCATAATATTAGGCACGTCGATTTTTTTTGAGATTATAAGAACTGATATGAATATATATATATTTTCTTATAGTGCAATGGCGCACCAAATAAATGCATAAAATGAAAAAAAAAAATGAAGAAAAATACCATTATCTCTAAAGCAGGATCCAACCAAATCAGTTATGCTCGAAAATTAAAACCTCGCATGAAGAATAATTAAAATATTTACATAAAAGGTAAAAAAAATCGCTTATTGTCAAAGGAGCTTTGTCTTCCATTCTAAAAAGTATTTGCCTCTACGCACATGCACTAAAATGGTCTAAATATATTTCTATCTTTTCACAAACAACTGATCTATATTGATAATGAATAAACAGATATGGTCAAAAAAGCAATATAATTATTTTCACTATAAGCATAATACTTAAAAGAAATCTGTATACAAGACGAAATTGATTTACCCCAAAAGTTACTTTTCATTAAGCATCATTATCAAGTTTTAAAGTAAATGACGCTGTTCTCTTCCCCACTTTTATCAATAACTTAGTCTAATGGGATTCATATTAACTAAATTTAATAATATCAAATCCTTTTATAATCCAAGCACACCAAGAGCAGGATTAATGAGGTACTTTCCCAAGAAAAGTAACTTCAAATCTCACAGCAATAAATCTTGTTAGCGCAAATAACAGTTTTCGACTTTTTAGAAATAATAATTATAATGGATTGGAATGATAATCTCATTAAGCATAATGGCAAGTGCTTCTAATCAATTGTGATAATTCTTCTTTTTAGATGAAATAATTAGTTTAAAGATAACTTCCATTGCATATCGAACTAAAACGATTTCTTATTATTTCAACTTGGCTACAAATTTCCTTCTCAATTACATATTTTCACTACATCTCTTGGATGAGTTCACAGCCAGCTGTTAAGACATTCAATACTTAATTGAAAAGCATAACTCAAAACATTTCTTGTATAGCATTAAAAAATATTCTCTACATTAAATATTCCATCTTCTTGCATCAAATCATGAACAGTCACTGATGAAATAAGAATTGAAACAATATGAATATTTCACGTATTAAATGGAAATTTATATAATGTTTCCAAAACGCTGCCAGCAGTAACAGTTCAATTATCATCCAATTACAACGACATGGGATCCAAGTCCGTCGGTGCGTCCGTATCATAAGTTTCAAAGGAATGTTCACCTGAAACGAATTTAGTGAAATTTCGGCAAAATTACACAACCCAATCAAAGTCGATCTGTTTCCTATTTTAAGTCGTAATTGTCATCGATAACATTTGCTTGGAAGGTAAAAAATGGTGGCAGGACCAGGAAAGGAAGGAGACAAGTGATGGTTTTCTCTGTACTCTAGTTTATTATTGTCGTTATCATTATTAATATGATGATCATCGTTATTACATTCGTTAGCAAGAGATCCTTTCATGCAAGCATTAAATTCCCCGGTATTTACTCTAAGAAAGGACATAAACACACAATGTTTCGCTCCTAATGACTGAATCGTGTTGTGCTGGTTTGCAGGTATTTGCCGGAACACTTACCCGTTAATTATACAAGCCTTGACACATGTTCCACTCGCACTGATTCTGACGCATTTGCCAGAACATTTATCGGTTAATAATCTATCACACCGAACGCGTTCAAAATAGCCCACTCCCACCCAGACCCGCTATCCCTCTCCTTTTCCATTTACCGAGATAATTAGTTATCAATAATCTATCGACGGGTACAAGTTCGAATCCAACTGATTAGGCAATTTAACACATAGCTTTCATCAGCGCTTTCTGTCAACTAAAAAAATATCAGCCGACCGACACTGACCATGAGCGCTTGTCTCTGAATCCATTGCATATATGAGAGAGAGAGAGAGAGAGAGAGAGAGAGAGAGAGAGAGAGAGAGAGAGAGAGAGAGAGTTTCATACGTTTTGTTTAAGGGAATGGACAATATTGAATTTTTTTATTTCCTTTTCCCGCGAAGTATTTGAGAGTTTATATCCCACAAGAAGAGAAGGAATATATTTCAAAGTTCTTATTGAATCTCATCAAATGTTTCTTTGTAAAATTTGAGGACTTTATTTCCACAGGCTTTACAAAAGTACAATAAAATGTCAAAATAATAAACAAAGAAAACAAGATATCAGAAACATGTATTTCCGCATCTATTCTACTGTATTTAACAAAGCCAAGATTTAACTAAACATGTTATTCAAAGTTTAATATATTTCCATTTCTATGGGGTGAACGGCACTACACCAGAATGTAACACGCCCAAAGATAACATGACGTCGTAGAAAGCTGCAAACTACAAGTCTAGTATAACATAAAGTAAGCTACTGATTTAGTACCCAAGTACTGACGATCCTGGAGGAAATACCATTGGCCTCAACTAGAACATCGGGGCACTTACCTAATAAAGGATCTGTAAATATACAGTATCTCTCTCTCTCTCTCTCTCTCTCTCTCTCTCTCTGTGTGTGTGTGTGTGTGTGTGTGTGTGTGTGTGTGCGTGTGTGTGTGTGTGAGCTGTGAGTGCGGCTTAACGTTTAAACAATATCACTCAACTCTTTCTTCGGCTTATACGACCACCTGTTGTCAATAAATTACGAAGACTTCACCCTTTCATCATTCAACTAAAATGACATAATAACTTTGATACTAGGACATCCTTAACGACCATCCCTCTACATACCATTTTTCTTTATTTCGACTTAAACATGACCTGTCATTACATAAAGACTTTTAAATCCACTTGTTCATATATTCTGATAAGAATGAAGGTATAAAAGTGAAAAAACTCAAACTAATGGTTTAAAAAGAAACATTTCGATAATGAATAGTTTATTCAATCAATCATATTGCTGCTAATTTATCACTAATATGGTAATGCATGGCATAAAAATGGTCAGCCATATAAAATGTGCCTAGTTTGCAAGTCTTGGCAAAAGGGACTTGACACTTATCTGTCCAAAAGCCAACTCCCATTCTGCAAATATACGAGTGTATGGGAGCCAGTGATTTAAGGGGCAGACCTGGAGAAGGTGACGGCAAGTTTATTGCGTTTATTAACCGTACACTATCACTGTAACACAAAGGTGTATATACATACACACACACACACACACACACACACATATATATATATATATATATATATATATATATATATATATACACACACACACATTATGATAGCTTTTTATCTTCTATCTTATTCCGAAATAATTTTTGTATATCAACGATAATGTCCCTTACTTTTGGCAGTTAGTTTAATATATTCCATAGCTTGACTACATATAACCGTACTTCTTAAAATATTCCATAACCCTTAGTTTGCGATACTTTCCTTGGTGAAACACACAAATGTAATTTTTATCATTAGTTACTGTCTCTCTCTACGCTGTTAACTATCAGTTGTTACTAATTTTGCTCATTTCACCTTGATCCCGTCTTTTCAAATATATTCATTACTTGTACAGTTGGCTTCATTAATTTGGGTACACTTCACGGGAAGCTACGGCTTCGTCTGGTAACTCTCTATTGTAGCAAGTAACGGTGAGTTTAGCAAAAGAGAAACTGTTGTCAACGCTACTAATAAAACACAGTCACCGAGCTTATAAACAAGTCGTCATTGGTTTTTATCAAACTTACGATGTGTTGTATTGAAAAATTGTAATTTACTCTACAGCACTTCGTAAAAATAATAAAAATGCTTTTGATCACGTGAATAAAAGCTTAACGATTTCGTTTTACAAACAACAGTGCCAACAGTTTCCCTTTTGCTAAACACAGCGTGACCTGCTACAATAGGAGAGCTGTCAGGCGTCGTCTTGACGTCCGGTGAAGTGTGCCGGAATCAGTGAAGACAATTGTACCATCCTACTCTGGAATATTGCTAGTCAAGTACACGGCCTTTATTGTGTTTTAAAATGAATCATAATAAATATTACTAATTTCATGTTTCCATAGCAACATTTGACCAGAACTTGAAGGGTAAATGCCAAGGGCTATCTGACTTGCTCACCAAATGCAAAATAGAGGGGATATTAACTTTAGCCTAGTTAGTCAGAATCTACTTTTCATTAAATTACAATATTTAAGAAATTCAGTAATTGCATCTGCTACTGTTTCATTATTATGACTTCATATTCAGTATGAAATAGCATTATTATTGTGTATATTATCCTTTTTGTAATTCTTGTCCGAACTTGAATAAAGTCGGCCATTTCAGAAAAGGAACTTCGAAATTTGAAACCCAATAAAAATAAGCTGGAGGAAATCAGTACTTGAAGCCAAGCTTTATATTATTGCAACGCCACGACAAAAGAGGAAAAGCAATCACGTTCAGGAATCACAGTCAGGTCTTTTGAAACCAAATTAATAAAGTAGTTCGAATTCAAATTTTTGTCAGCACAGTATCCGTAGAGTTGATTTTAAGAGCACGTTGTGCATGAGATATTTGTCCTAATAATAGTTTGATTATGAATGCTATTTTAATAACGAACAAGAAGATTTTTGTGAACATGTTGTTTCCTTTATTCATCTTGTGTTATTATCAGTATTGTATGTTACTCTAGAATGGTCTTTATATATGGTTATTTCAAGAAAATACTGTTTTTATTTATTATTTACTTGTTTTGCTTTCTCTCAAATCTCTGTCCAAATAGTGTAGCTTTCCTTTGATACGAGAGAACTTAAGAACGTAACTAAAGTGTTGGTTGCTATATATTCCTTCCCATCCAAAAAAACGTTTGCTTATTCATACATTCACGTCCATCGAATTCATAATAGCAGCAATAAGTGTTTTTCGTGTTATTTGATATAAAATGCAATTAAAAACTTGCAATAGGCCGTCAAAGATTCGCTTATGACGAGAAGTGTTGTTTGAAGAAGCAGAGATTTCAGAATACGCTAACCGAATACCACTATCGGAGAAGATCCATCAACACCACGGAACCTATTGGAGTTCAAGTAACAGTATTTGAGAGCCACAGAGCACCTGCATGCAAGACTCTCACACTGATCTCACCCAACACAACAGCTGCAACAACAGAAGCATCTTGGCATTTTCCCGATGATGATAATAGTATTGAACATGGAATTGCCATGTTATCTGAATATTCCATTGGTACCTACTCTACCTGGCAATAGTATGATAAAAAATGACGTATCCAAAGGGCTGTACCTAGTGTGTCTAATCAGCCTGGAAATTGTGATATGAAACGAGGATGTCACAGGATCTGCTCCTTGTGTACCTCCTTTGCAAAAAAAAAAAAAAAAAAAAAAAAAAAAAAAAACAGACGAGGTTACTCAATTTATACAATACTCTAAAAACCATTTTTCGAAATTTGTTATGTATTCTGCAACCTTTGACCTTTTAATTTCAAGCCTCTTTGGTCGTTAGGATATTAACACTTTTCTGTGTATGTGTTAAAAGCCACATTTTTTAGTTAGAGTATCTTTTATTCTTTATTTATAAAAAAAGATATAGCCGTCAATGACCTTCGATGTCAGGATGCCAGAAAACTTAAAATCATTCATTCATTAACGACGCCTTACGTAACAACGTAAATGGTGATGGACGTGTGGAAGGAGGATAAAAATGTAGATTGACGACTTATGATTTGCATCCATATGGAACCGGAAAGTTACGTAGCTCTGCATTACAAAAACCAATATTATTAAAGGGATTATCATGAGCATTCACAGATTTCAAAGGTGAAAAAAAATTATACTTGGCAATGCAACTAAAGCGAAAGCAAACATAAAATACAAATTTATTTGTCATAATTTGAAAATATAAAATAACTTCACTTCTGTTTTTATCAAGTCTCCAAAAAATCCTTTCTCTATTATTTACAAGTTGAAGGAAAATTAATTTTCCGGTTAACTTGGATATCGAAAAATATAAATAGTTTGTAATAATTTTAATTTTTTGAAGTTTTACCATCGAAAAAAATCCTTAGTCTTATCGCATAGTTTGTTGAACTTGTAAACTTAAAAGTATGTAAAAAAAAAAATTACCTATATATCTAAAATACTGATCACTTGCACCATTTTTATATTCTTGTATTATCATAATACAGGGAAATCTAAAAAAAATCTACTCAATCTTTTCTTTTCATTTATTTTAGCTAAACTGAAAAAACTATACTTAATTTACAGCTTTGTAAATCTAAACTTAACTTGAAGCTTTGAACTGTTTATTAAATGAAAGAGGATGACAAGTGAGACTGAAATTCTGATGAACGGATATTTTTATAAGTTTTAACAACAACAACAACGTTTATTTGCTTCATTTGTTACATCCTCTGACTCACACCTTGCTGAGGTCGAATCCCCGTAAATCCTACGATAAAAAGTTGCGAAACTAACCACACCTGTTTTGAGAGTTCGAAACATTAACCCAAACACAGTGTCAATATCTGCAACCGATTTCGAGTTATGGGCTTTTGTCTGTTTTCACTAGTGAGAAATCTGGCAGGCTGCGACCATATGAGTCTGTACCCATTCTTTTTTTTTTTTTTTTTTTTTTTTTTTTTTGAGTTATTACTTGTCACCCATATATTTCGGATATGGTGGTAACATCAGTGAAATTCTTAAAGAATACCGCTAATTGTGGTTAATTTTATTGTTGATATGAAGTTAATTATAGTAACCCTAAGAAAAAAATTGAATTGCCACACGGTAAAGGTTTACAGCAGGAAAAAGAAAAAAAATCGTCCGTTGGGAATAATAGAAACACAAAACCTTTTCAGTAGAGAGGTTTTGAAAAGTTTAAAAAAATGGGAAACTTTGCTTCACCTCTTAAAGGTGACCAACTGTGAAAGAAACTTCTCAAATAAGGTAAAGATGCTCCAAAATCTAAACTACTCATATAAATCTGTATATAAGATTAATGTCTATGCTCCAGAGACCAGTAGTATTTAGTTCCCTAGTGTGGTCTTTATGAACTGCTTTATATTACCAAATTATAAATTGCAAGATAATGAACTAGATAATCTTTTCTTAATAGTTCTTATATGACTTAAAGACAAACATTCTCAATTTATAACTGGTATGTAAGAGCATAGATATGTGACCTAAAATAAAACTAAATACACGAGTAATGTTTGGATTGCTATTTTTCATTTTATCAGTGAAATTCTTCCATATTTCCCAAGAGTTCACTAAACACAGCAGCGACGAAACAAATAACTGCATCCCTTTTTTACTGTAGATCACGCTTTAGGATAGTGGGTAGTCAGGGCAATAGCCCCGTGAAATAAGCATAGTTTTCCCTATATAATTAAGAGCAAGTGTTTGGCTATATATATATATATATATATATATATATATATATATATATATATATATATATATATATATACATATATATATATATATATATATATATATATATATATATATACCCTTTCACCTCAGCGAGATTTCCAGAAATATAACTACTCGGTCTCTCCTCATTCCTCAGGTAGGGGGGAGAGGAGTAGTCATACCCTGGTGAGAGGGGTTGTACCTAGGAAAAGGGAGAGGGTGGGAAGGGTTGAATGTGTGTATGTGCACGTGCGTGTGCGTGTGTACATTACCTAAATATTTTGTCGTCATACCGTAGATATCGATATAAATACAGCGAAAGTACAGTACTGGGTCTCTGGGTGTTACAATACAAAAATCGAAAACGGTGAACCTGATTTTAAAACGATATAGTTGACTAACTTGACTGTTACCAGACGAGAAGGAATACCGCAAGAGGACGAGAGCTGAAGAAGGTAACCCTCCACCATAACCAAAGGATCTTGGTTATGGCCTTAAGGAAAATGAAACACTGCTCAAGTTTCCACCGCCGTGTTTTCATCACGAGGGGCAATCGCAGGAGGATGGCAAACTCAAATGAAAAAAAAAAAAAAATATTCTTTTCACTGCACTTGACTGAAGATATAAGAATTTAAATGATCAATTGAAGTAATGACTTGCCAAAGAATCCTAAGGGCTGATAGAGTTACAGAGGTATGAGTATGAATACATAGATTTCAAGTCATTACTGAAAACAAAATCTTTATAGAATCCCATTAGAGATTATCACGCGTTTTACAAGAAATCACTGGAATTTTATGACGATAGGATCAATTTTATTACAGCATCCACTCTCCCCATATTTTTTTCTGGAAAATAATCACCTTTTACTAAATCAGAGCACACGAAATGTTTGTTAGACAAAGAGGAGTTCTGACAGAGAGCAATACCTGACAAAAGAAAAGTTCAATAGATCTTAACAAGGCACTCCTGGGAGGAAGCACCTTAGCGATTGTTTTATCACCAAATATGCTTCTTTAGAATAAAAAGTTAAAAGGAAATGTCATACTATACTGTATACAAAACTTAAAACTGTCATTAAAGAAGGTACAAAAAAAAAATAAATAAAAACAGCAATATAGAATATAGGGCACTGAACAACACAAAAAAAGCTAGTATACACTCATACAGTAAGGTAAAAACATTAAATATTTATCTATCTTTACACAAGCACACACACACACACACACACACATATATATATATATATATATATATATATATATATATATATATATATATATATACACATATATATATAATATATATATATATATATATATATATATATATGTGTGTGTGTGTGTATGTGTGTGTGTGTGTGTGCAAAAAAGGCAGCGTTTCAATGTATGCAGTATTCAGTTTATATTGAAGATAGTAGTTGTTAAATATTATTTAAGTAAGACCTTAGAGAGAGAGAGAGAGAGAGAGAGAGAGAGAGAGAGAGAGAGAGAGAGAGAGAGAGAGAGAGAATCATATGGCTGGGTATGGATAAAGTAGGGAGGGATGAGTTCTACGTAAAACCCATCACCTTCCCCTCTCTTAAAACCAAGACGTTCTGTACCACTTGCTTAAAACTCACCTTCTCTTAAAAAGTCATATTTGGAAGAGTTGAAGCTGAAAGCGGCGACATGAAATGACTGAGACAGCAGCAACATAGCCAGTTTTAATGATGAGACAGGATCATTATGGTAACTATGTAAACGGAAAAACTGAGAGAGAGAGAGAGAGAGAGAGAGAGAGAGAGAGAGAGAGAGAGAGAGAGAGAGAGAGAGAGAGAGAGAGAGATTCAGATAACGCGAAAGGATATATATATATATATATATATATATATATATATATATATATATATATATATATATATATATAAAATACTTCTCTCCTAATATCTAGATTCTCTCTATACCTCGGGCTCAGAGACCCAAGGGGGAGTTAGTTTAAAGATAATAGCTTCCGGTCGTCCGGAGAATCGAACCCAGACCCCAGAAACTGAGGTCCTCTTTGTGGCTGAGTTGCTAAGTTAATGGAACCTCAGTTTCTGGGACTCAGGTTCGATTCCCCGGCCGACAGAAGCTATTATCTTTGAGTTGATTCGCCCTTCGGTCTCTGATCCCGCATTAGAGTCCAGATATTAGGAGTATAATATATGGCTTATATGAATATGAAAAAACGCGTCTAAATGTGCAGAATTTATCATATATATATATATATATATATATATATATATATATATATATATATATATATATATATATATATATATATACCTGTGTGTGTTTGTGTGTGTGTGCGTGTGTGTAAATAATATGGACGTGGGTATTTGCACCCGGAGGTGGAAATAGCGCAACGGTATTTACACCCGGGGGTGAAAGTAACGCAATGGTATTTGCCCCCGGAGGTGAAAATAACGCAGTGGTATTTACACCCGGGGGTGAAAGTAACGCAATGGTATTTGCCCCCGGAGGTGAAAATAACGCAGTGGTATTTACACCCGGGGGTGAAAGTAACGCAATGGTATTTGCACCCGGAGGTGAAAATAACGCAGTGGTATTTACACCCGGGGGAGAAAGTAACGCAATGGTATTTGCCCCCGGAGGTGAAAATAACGCAGTGGTATTTTCACCCGGGGGTGAAAGTAACGCAATGGTATTTGCCCCCGGAGGTGAAAATAACGCAGTGGTATTTTCACCCTAGGGTTATACTAACGCAATGCTATTTTCACCCGAGGATCAGAACCATGTCTCAACTCCTCTTCTTTCGTAAATTCAATAAATATACATCTCGACTGTTACATATATCTGGATCATTAATAAAACTCATTAATTTATTTAATTTTATTTTCTAAAGTGTATATTAAAAATTTTTATGAAAATTGGTTAAAGTTATTAAGATGTAAGAATAAATTTGCAATTAGTTAGCATAAGGTTAGCAATTAATTTAATTAATGACAAAAGAGATTTCCATCTTTCATAAATTTTTATCACATTTTTGCCTAAATCCTTGCTTATATTTTGACTTTGCTACTTCAACCAAGTTTGCTGCATGTCTCCCGTTTTTTGAGAACGAATTAAAACACCCTATTCTCTTTATTTCCTTCGGTCGACCTCGACACTTGACAACAGTGAAATGAGCGTTTTTTTAACTTTTCGCATTTGTTGATAGTTAAAGTAAGGTCTCATCTTGGAAAGGCAGTGTTCGTTCTGACGATCTGGTGCCAAACCCTGATGAGTTGGGGGGAGGGGGTCATGCTCATTATCTAATGACGAAGTCAGGTCTTGAATGCTAGTTGTAAACTCTCCTTCTAATTGTGTTGTAGATTTACTAGGAACACACACACGTATATCACAGAAGAATACTTAAGCTCTGCGGGTAAAGGAGATTCTCTTAATTAGTTTTCTGCCTCAACGCTGCATGATGTCTTCACTTGATAGACACTCCAATCTTTTTCTTCAAGTAATTGAATTGTTGCTCAAATTCTATAAAAGAACCAAAGGTGGGGATGGGGACGGAGAAAACGTCCTTGAAGGTGTCAGAGCAATCGGTCGCTATTATTCCAGCCATGATATTAATCTTCCTTGAAAGTTAACTGAAAACAGACTATCATAGACTCGGAAGGTATTCTGATAATGAGAGGAGTATTTGCGATTAAAAAAAAACAGTATCTTAGATAGGCGAAGTGATTAATTATGTAACTATTTACTTATCGAGTGTAAATAGCAAGATACCATTCTATTCGATGACAAGCGGTATCTTTGAGGTGAACAGCTTAAATAAGTAAATAAAAGAAGAGGAAAGAGAAGGAAATGCCATCTAGGCGTTGCTGACTAAAGCAGTTTCCCTTAAGTGAAGGAAAGTACATTTGAGGCACCAGTGTGGAAGATTTTAGGCTCCTGATTTCTAAAGTAATTGAGCAGATCAAAGAATTTACAATTTCTATAATGATTTAAAAACAATTATCATGATTAAATACAGGACTATAAATCTTTTTTTTTTTTTTTGCTCTCTTACTTTAGTCAATTCCTTATAGCTTGCAATACAACTCCAAAATAAGTAATGGTTATTTCTCTGTAATAAATGAAAATAGAACACTTGCAAGTTGGATACAACTGATGAAATAGTTGCAGCTGACACTATTATGATTACGTAGAATCATTATCTTTCATTCTAAGCCCAACTGAAATCCTACTTGGAAAAAAATTCATAAAGAAGTTGAGAAGTACAGATTAAAACAAATTAAAATGCTCAAATTAAGAAAATCTGAATACAAAAAGATGGTTATAATTACGACAAAGTCTATATAGCTTACACCATGGCTAAATGAGCGACGTTGCAAGAGATAAATATCCATATCAGGGATAAGGAAATTAACAGACAATAAGATTTGCCCTATGATTTCTGATAAGGCGTCAGTCGTTGAAGACCATATAGAAAGGAGAACCATATTCAAAATGAAGCAGAAACACGCTATATATATATATATATATATATATATATATATATATATATATATATATATATATATATATATATATATATAAATGCACTCGCAATCCAAAATGACACTTCAAAATTTCAAACTTGACGAGTCAATGACAAAGAGTAGGGAATTATGAAGGCCTACATAATAGAAGCGATAAAACTGCCTCTTGATGAAGAAAGATGACAGGAATCGCCAAAAATACCGCAATGTAACTCAATACGAAGCGAGTATTCGCATCTAGCAGCGTTCAAATTGTCCCAGATAAAAGCAGTCGTGCTTATTGGCCATCACACTCTGTATTACTAAAAATAAGATATCTCAAGGTCTCAGTCCGTTGTATACTCTTACAATCATGAATCAAATAACGTTGGAGGAAAGCTGTTGCATGCATCAGCGCTAGTCTTGATTCTTTCATCTTAACTTCCCTTTTCCAATTGTATAATAATGTCAGAATAATAATGTATTTGATTATGTCTATATATATATATATATATATATATATATATATATATATATATATATATATATATATATATATATATATATATATACACATATATATATATATATATATAATCTATGTATGTATATATATATATATATATAATATATATATATATATATATATATATATATATATATATATATATATATATATATATATATATGTATGTATATGTGTGTGTATGCGTGTGTTTGTGTGTGAACATCACTCGGCTCATGATTGCTGGTCTGTGGATGACTTCCCAACCTACTGCTTACCAGTCCAATAAGCTGTAAATAAATATAAGCGTTTGTATCAGGCAAAGAAAATAGGGTGAGTCATCCAGAAGACTTATTCAGAAACAATCTTATACCCCTCTAAAAACAAACCATTCGAGGATATATATATATATATATATATATATATATATATATATATATATATATATATATATAAAGTAAAAATATAATGGTCAATGCTGCTATCATCATCTTTATTCGGTAGCTTTCGACATAACATGTGTCATCTTCCGTCTATGTGTAATTATTATTATGTAAAATTCATAAAATTGATAAAAATCATCATAAGTACATACTTAAGAAGGTATACTCGTATATACACTGAAAACCCTGATACTATAAGGACTGGTGGCACAATGGAGCCATGAAAGAGAAGGGAAAGAAAAGGAGTGGGATGCAACAATTACACACGAACGAACGAACGTGTGCGTAAGTAATCGTGGCGAAAGGCTCGGTATTTTCTCTTCGCAAACCTCGAGGGAAATCGATCCTGTGCTGAGAAAAGAATGACGGAAGATTTCCCAGCATTATGCCAAGATGAAATGATGCAGTAACAATTTTATCATTTAAACAGTATTTCAAGAGATCCAAACTGCCTTCGTATTGCAGTTCAAAAATCAAGTAGAACTTTGTTTATTAAAATACTAAAATCTAGTTTACCAGATATAAAAGCAAATTAAGCTCGAACTTTAGGTAGAGAATAAACTCAAAACAATCATCAGTCAAACAAAGTTATACAACAAATTTTTCAAATGAAGCAAAAAGATGAAAAGCAAAGAGAAAGAAAAAGAAACAAGTAAAATTCAGAGGAAAAATAAGAGAAAAAATATAGAAGACTGGCAAAGGCCAGTGCACAGAAGCAGCGGTGGTGCCGGTGGTAAGTGGTTAGGGTAGGGGTAAAGGGAGAGGGGGTATGTACGAATCTGCCATCGCTGAGAAAAGTAAGAGGCGAGGCCGGGGTGGGCGGGCGGGCGGGTGGGCGGCTGGACCTGGCTGGCAGGCAGGACACGGACGCACAGGGGCACTGGGCCCTAGGGGACGTCTTGTCGGTGTAAACATGATCCCTGCCCCACATGACGCAGGAGGGGCGTGAGAGAGAGAGAGAGAGAGAGAGAGAGAGAGAGAGAGAGAGAGAGAGAGAGAGAGACTGCTGGCTAAGGGTAGAAAAAAGTTAAAAAACCTGGCGTGGTCGGCAGCGGCTGGTGGTTCGGACCTAAGATATATGCGACAGGCCAACCCAAAGGAGGGAAGAGAAGGGAAGAACGGTCTTCTTAGGATGACTCCTTTCGCTCCTCCTCATCTACATCTTCCTTTGTCATTCTCTTCCATTACCTCGTAAGGACCTTCAATGTTTTTCCAAATAGGTTCAATCCAGGTCTATAGACCACATGGGCTGAAATACATCGTATACTTGGTTCGCAGCTATCGAATTGTTCAGTAAAAATTAACTGAACAAAAACGAATCTGATAATATTCGTTTTGATTATAAGGACTCTAAAAATTCATTATATTTTCTCCCTAATTCATCATTATTCAAATTTCAGAAATAAAATGTTGACGGAAAAACATTGTACCTTCGCGTAACTGAAAAAAAAAATGTACGTCCCAAACTTTTTCCCTACATGTAAACTCTTCGCAACATTTACATAGCACATTACATAACATTTACATTTCTCGAAATTTCGATTATATAAAAGTATAACCAACTATCAATGGCAATTTTGTGATAGAAGAACCGGCTGAAGCAATAACGCTTTACTTCCTTGGTGTCAGTTGACTTGTGGTCGATGGATGTTACAGATGAAATTACAAGTCTTGATTCCCCGCTTCGAGGAATGCTCATTCAAAAGGATGAAAACCCAGAAGCGGATCGTGGCTTTCCTCGGGACTTCTTTAATCCTTCAATTTCTCTCTCTCAAAAAAAAGAACACTTTTATCATCAAAGAAGTTGCTTGCAATCGATTGAAAGTTCTCTACATTCTTCCCTTTCATTAGTTACAAAGACAGCTAGATTTGGATAGCAGGTTCTGTGTCGGTCTCTCTCTCAATGAGTATATAAATAAATAAGCTGACATATACAGCGACATTTTCCCAAGAGCTGTGTGAGCTTTGTCGTAGCTGCGGAAAATGACTGTCCTTGACAAATCAAAACCCGTCCCTCTGCTCTGCATTATGTATGATCTTTTTTTGAGCTGTAATGAAAAGAATAATGTACGTCTAATCATATACGCATCATGACTAACAATGTGGTATAAGAGGTTTTTGCATTTACAAATAATGTATATAATAATATACAATGAATATAACAAGTATCATAATTCAGTGTTTACACATAAAATCTTGGAATATTGACAAACGCTATGATTCATACACCAAAATATGGTTTTTTTTCATCGTATTATTCATGCAAATGCCAAACTAACTGAAATTTAGTGTAGTTTCTCAGAAGAAGCACAAGACCAAGAACAGCACCAACCGGAGTTGACTGGTTAGCAACCAGCGTCTCCTCCGTTCAACGTTGGGCCATCTACCAACACCGCTAAGCCCCATCCCTATTTCCGACACCGATTACCCTGTGGGAAGGCAGCGGGCAGCATTCCTAAAGGTGACCCCCTACAAACTCGGGGCAATAAAGCATTTGGGATGGGACTGGCCTTTTTTTTTTTTTCTTTTCTTTTTTTTCTTTGACTTTGGGTGAAAATTCAACATATTCTATATTACGTTTACAAGTTCTTTTCTTTTTAAAACTAATTTATTTTTTATTATTTTAACGTAGTGAAAAATCACGTGCTTTTCTTCAGCCAAATATATAACAAGTACGCATTATCAATTATCATAGTTGAGTTATAGACTGGAAAAAAAATCATGTTTATACTTTTCAAGCTTTAAAACTTGTCGTTGCAGGAAATTTAAGAAATATTAAGCTTTCAAATCGTAATTTAGCTAAATAGAACGACATTCAGCCATGCCACGGTGCGGTCGGAATTCGCTTAACCTACGCCCATGAGGATAGGAGGAAGGCGAGGGGGGGGGGAGCTAGGACGACAAAGAATGAGAGACAGAGACAGAGAGCGACGGCGGCAGCAACATACGGCGATGCAGGACGGCGCAGGGGCTGCTGGTTCGAGACCTTGGAAATCTGTCGCCGGTTATTTATGGAGCCACCGTGTCCAACGAGCCGAAAGGGGGGGGGGGAGGTGGGGGCTGTGCCAGAATACCCTCACCCCAATCCACCCACACAACCCCTATCCTCTCTACTAGAGGAAGCAGGCAATGGGGGGGGGAGGTAGGAGGGGGCATTCGTTGCCTACTCAGTCTATCCCCTTCCCCTTCTAAAGCGCTGTTGGTGGTGGCGGCGATGGTAGGGGAGTAGGGGAGGGGGCGGAGGACATCATGATGATAATGATGGTGTGGGTGATGAAGGTGGTGATGGAAGCAGAGAGGGTCGAGGGTAACGGCTGACCAGGATGGGATTTCCGACCATCGGGTGCCCTGTTGACAGCGAAAGAGGAGCAGGAGGGGGAGGGGAAGGGAGGGGAGGGGAGGCTACGTCACAGGACAAGGGGGAGGGGGAGGGGGAGGGAAGTAGGTGAGTAGGCAATGTAGCTGTCCATGAGAATAATGGACGCGACAATGAATCTAAATCGATTATTTAGACCTAAAAGTATTTTGGCGCTCATTGAATTTAATTACGCATCGCAATGCGTCGCTTAGCCCTGCTTGTCCTGCTAGAAAATACGACCAGCCCACAGAGGCACTCGGCTCGATTTCCCACGATATTTCATTTAATTTTCTCTGGTTCTAATTAACAGATAATTTTCTCCAATCTCTCTGCTATTATTTGTAATGTCTCTCTTTCTACAGCTTTCCAAAAACAACTGTCTCTGATTACATTAAAACATATACGACGTCAACGTTCATCATCATCATAATCATCATGATCATCGTGATGAGCAACAGCGATACCTGGGCGGCGACAGAGAAGCAGGAGGAGGAGGCAGGCAGAGGCGGTGTCGGTTGACTGGCGGTGCTGTGGTGGACGCCCCAGCCAACCCAACCCAACCCAGCATACACACCAACGTATACGCACATACGTACGTACACACACAACCATGTCGGCAGAGTTACGACACTCTACCCAGATCACAATACACAAATATACATACGTATAGACACATTCTGTCTCATGATGTTACCGCTTCTACCAACATCACGTCTAATGTAATTCGAAAAAAAAAACCTCTCTCTCTCTCTCTCTCTCTCTCTCTCTCTCTCTCTCTCTCTCTCTCTCTCTCTCTCTCTCTCTCTCGTTAGGTGATCATTGGATATCAGCAAAAATCATAATAACAGTATTATTTTCAATTTAATGAATCAATAAAACCATCCATTGCCGCAACTAATCACGAAGGATATCTATCATTATCCCACCTCATTATGAATGCCTTCACCATCATCATCATCATCCATTGTGAATTACGGCGTCATCAGCCTCGAACCTATCTATCCATCCTCCGCCCCACCCCCCGCTGCGACATCGACCGAAGGGAGGGGGGAGGGTGAGGGAAGGGGAGGAGACTAAAATCATGCGTTACTGTGCCCAGCGCAAAACCATAACAACGGTTCTTATGTTTACTGATGAACAAACTAAATTGAACAGAAGAGTTGAATAATTATAATAAGGATAACAGTAATAAAGATAACTAGATGGGCACTCCGTAGAAAGCAGGCCTCCGCCGCGGCAGCTTATTTCTCGACCTTGACCTTGACCTTTGATCTTTACATATATTAGTTAGCGTGGATTTTCATACACTCAAATATGAACCAAGTTTGAAGTCTCTTTGACAATGATGTCCCAACTTGAATAATTTCCAGCTCTTTACATAAGTTTATGATCCCTGCAAGTTTCATTACTTTATGATTAAAATTATGGCCGTATGGTTGATGACCGGAATTTGACCTTTTGCTTGACCTTGACCATGGACTCGACCTTGACCTTCAACCTTAACATGTATGAATTGGCAGGGATTTTCATACACTCAAATATGAACCAAGTTTGAAGTTTCTGTGACTATGATGTCCAAACTTTTGGCTGATTACGTGAATTGGACATTTAGCTTCACAGTGATCTTGGACTTTGTCCCTGAAAGTTTCACACCTCTCCGATTAAAATTGTGGCCAAGAAGGTGTTCACTAACAAACACACAAGCAGAGGGTAAAACATAACCTCCTTCCAACTTCGTTGGCGGGAGGTAATAATTGTTGGTAGGTACAATAATTTCTCTTGGTGAAATGTGTAATGGTGTCCCTGCAGATTTTCCAGAATTTAAAATTTGGTGGTACGAAAATAATGGCAACTTTTGACGCGAATCATAAGTTTCTGACAGTTTGATAAAACCATTAATAACCCTAAACAAAACGTCTCGTTATTTTCACGTGTCCATGATATCAATGTTAATATCTTTTTAAGGAACCGCGAACTTTCAGAAAATTAGTGCTTATATAAACATTAATATGAAAAAAAAAAACGAAAAACAAGAGATACGTTTAACTATAAGAATTCTAAGTAGTTTAATGTGTGACGTTACTGTCAAAACGAAAGTCCACGGCCAATAAACTTCACGTTTAGAAATCAAATCTCCCAGGCCCAGTGCCAGCTTCTCTGGTAACTTGCTCCTAAACAAGTATTCAGCATAAAAGTATTTTGGCCCGAGCAATTGGCCATTGCGCAAATTCCCTAAGGTTATGAAATGTCGTTTCGACCCTCTCTTACATTATCATTATGGATGAGAGAGACAATAGCATTCGGCATAACAAGCGAAAAAAGGGATAAAAAATTACTAAGAAAAAATGAAATCGTTAAAATAATTATTTGCGAAACTACAGTATTTGGCTATGGCAAAAGGTACAAGACAATGATTGAGATCATTGGTTATATGGTTACTACCCGTTACAAGGTATCACTATCATATTTGTGATGAAACAGCAACCAACGTAGCAGCGCAAGTACCACAGCAAATGCAATAAGTTATACAGGCTACTATACAGTAAGAGCCCGTGTTTTGCACTTCACAAGATCTCTAAACAAACACACATACACACACACACACACACACACATATATATATATATATATATATATATATATATATATATATATATATATATATATATATATATATTATATCTTAGCAGTCTTCTCATACCATATCTGGATTACGACTAAAATCTCATTAATTATGGTCAGCAATAAAAATAAAAATCCGAGTGTGTGTGTAATATTTATTTTATTGATTTATTTGCCCGCTTTACTTTTTTTCTTATTACATCATGAGTTTCCCAATGACATTTCCTGAAAATTCGGTAGTTAGTTTTAATGTAATATCTTATAACAATATGAAAATCTGGTGATACTTATAACGTCATTGATAACCGCTAATCTACAGCACCATTAATTATATTAATTATAAGCTATAATAATAGCAATCCTCTACCGCTCTTGTCTAAGAGATCCCACAGAAAAATCTTGTCTTCGGAATTTAACATCTTGTAAAACAACAGTGTTGAAACAGCCATAAAAACCCGGTCACACAAGAATTTAAAGAGGCGACATTATTTGCGCTTGAAACGGCTATATAATCACCAAATATACCTCTTCTACCAGGCATTCTTTTCTTTACTGTTTTAGCTTTAAATCATCAATACGATTAGCTTTGCGCATGTAAATTCAAAGGAAGAAAGTAGAGCTATTATAGTGCGCACTACACTCTTCTCGCAGGCCGTTTTCGCCTGACACTCCCTGGGTGATCGTAAAACTGTAACTTGACTCCCTCCCTAATACTTCCTTAACGACCTGTTTTAAATCCTCACACGGACGGAAGCCGCTACTCTTAACGATATTTCATTATAGTCTTTTAGTTCTTCCCTCGTCCATATGTTTTCTTAATATGTTTGATCTCTCGACGTTGTTGCATAGAGTAAACATAAGCAGAGGTAATCTTAATGATAACATTTTACAAATGAAGAATTGGTGACCGCACAGATATAACAAACAGATTTTATTAAACATCAAAGTAATAGAGAGGCATCAAGAAAACAAATTAAATCAAATGAGACAGTAACACGTACGAATGTCTTAAACATCACAGCTACTTCAACAGACGAGGTGGGGAAAGGAAATATCGAAGAGTCGACACGAGAGATAATAAACAACTAATAAATCAACCTACCTTCAAATCTACATGACATTAAGAGCTTTTAATCGAAACGGCCTTGACCCACATATATTAACAGTCTCTGATGTTGGTACTTTGCTATATTAATGTAAAACTTGAGTGCAAATCTTTACTCTATCTTTTGGTTTGGTTCTTGGATTGTGACTCTCTCTCTCTCTCTCTCTCTCTCTCTCTCTCTCTCTCTCTCTCTCTCTCTCTCTCTCTCTCTCTCCGTCCGTGATCTCTTTACGGTAAAGGTGGTTCGTTTGTATTATTATTTCGTTTAGACTGCAAAGTTAACGAGTGAATTTTGAATTGGCATGAATAACTTTTAGCACAGATAAGGAGGCTATTTCTCCTAACTTCCAAATGAGATGCACAACTCATCTTAGGTAGAATCCCTATTTTTTATTTCTTAATTCACTGTAATTTCATAATTCCAAAAATAAATTAATTACACATGAAAAGGGATAGATATTAAACAATACCATGCATGAAATAATACTACATAAGACTAAGTATCGTAATAAAACAAAAACTAACTACTGTACAAGTTACATTTGGATTGGGGTAACAGCAAGTCAGTCATTTTCACCGGAGTCAAACTGATGGAAACTCGCGGGGTTAATTGAAAAATCACGAAACTGGAACCAAAAAACATAACGTTAAAGATTAGACACGTCCTTTTTTTAAGTGCAACTTCACATAAACGGAAACACATGTGATAAAGAAATCGGATGAAATAAGAACGTAATTATAATAATGCTTTTAAATTTAGAATACAACTACATATGCAAGAAAATATGTATGACAGATGGTCTGCTTACTACAATATTATGTTGTATGATACATAACGTCAAAACTGAATTGACAAGTCGAAGTGCGTTCTTGACAAATGTGTTAAACTCATCCATTGAAAGTTCTTTGACATTACTTAACTTCATACACTACACCTTCTTTCCCACTTATCCCCGTACATATACCCGACGGAAAAAAAAAGAAGAAAAATACAAGGAGATACGCAGCTATTTACTGTCTCTCTCGTACCGTCTGTGAATATAAGAAAGAAACCCATGCATTTGCAAGAGAATAACTTGCATGGACACCAAGCAGTTAATCAAGATTCAACAGAACTACGATAGATTAGCATACTTTGATTGGTTACAATTAATACTAAAGACGTGATAGACTTGAAAAGACATTTGAAATATTGCAGATTGTACTGAATGTTATTAAAATAAATACCGACTTCGTAAAGGTTGAAAGAAATGTAAAGCAAGCCCTCAAACAGCCTTAAAGGTAAAAGGTAAAGGTGTATGGTTTCAGTTCGTTTCATCCAAATAGATACTCACCAGAACGTCAGCCGGGCAAGCCCAACACCCGACAGAGGTGCCTAAACACAGCAGTAAACAGTTTACACTCACAGTTCCGTCTTAGGATCGATCTGCTACCATGCGAATGCTAGGCGAACCCGTTATCACTGTACTATCCCGGATAAATATAATTTTAACAGCGCTGATGGCTTGGCCTCAGGAACTCATATGATAAGTGAAAAGTGGAATTCCCACTGAAATCTCCGCATTGAGACTTTCTACTTGCTTTGCTCATTTCCTTTTTATTGCCTTCAAATAATGAAACTATTTTACGTCTTTAGGCGGATAACATACAATAGCGTATATTCAAAACAAATATTTATATATAAACGAAAAAAATAAATATTTAAACGACACATATATTTCTTAATATACCATAAAAATTGATATTATACCTATGGTACATTTTATTACCCTTTACGACTATTGGGAAATTTGAAACCAAAAGTAGTCGAACATCTCGTGGAAAATAGAAGCAGCTAATCAAAAAAAGGAAAATCTATATAGGTAGTGATCATGCACATGACAATCCTAAACTAAGAAAAGAACTACGAAAAAAGCAATGGTAGAGACAACAGAAAACGAAAAGCAGTACGTAAAAAAAATTCAACCAAATTAATAACTTATTTAAGATTTTACCTATTACACGGATTGATGGATTTCACGATAATCATCAAGCTTCAGATAAAAGCCTATCTGCTACAGATCAGATAGGCCTTAGATATACAGTATCATTACCGTTAGACCACATACTTGGTCTTATGCAATGCAAACCAGTATGTTCGTTCGACCTTGATATGGACGACGAGACTAACTCTATGGCTTTATTCCATATCCCGTGAAGCAAAATCATGAAGGAAGACGAGTCTATATAAGGATTATATAAGGATCAAAACAACACGCTAAACCTATTTAGAATAATGCCGGGACCTATGTTTGAAATTCCATCACCCATGTCTTCATGATTTTTTTTTTTTTCGTTTCATTGAAAAGAGTACATACATCAACAAACTTAAAAATGGCAGAGCAATCATTGTAATAGTTCATTCATAAGCTAAATATCATTTTAGAAAAACTAAATTAAATAAATAAAAGTCAAGTATAGGATATTGGGAGATTTCTTTAAAGGAGGATTGCTCAATTTACTTCTTGCTTATCCTCTAATACCTGCAAACAAGGTGACCCACTTTAGTGTTCAATGCATTGCTGAAGTTATTAGTTCTTCCATAATAATAATGAAGCGTCTGAAGTTGTTGTCAGTTATGCAACCACTCTCGTGAATGAAAAAGTGATGATAATTATTTCCACGTTGTGTACACCAGATGAAGACATAAATTAAAGAAAGGCGAAACAAACAATATCAAAATACCATCAAATACTGCATTCCTCAAACACGTTTTACCTAAAAAGGCAATGCAAATGCATGTGTCGTAAATGTAAATTCTGTATCTTTCACACAATATATATATATATATATATATATATATATATATATATATATATATATATATATATATATATATATATACCCTTTCTGAGTTGCGAAACGGTTGCGAATCGTCATGATCAATAAAGCTGTACTAGTCTAGGGCATTAGGTTGGTTTGCCGTGAACAATCAAGACGAAAATCTCCCACCATCACGAATCCGTACTGGCCAAGGTGAACTAGAAATGGCATAATTTGTTGTTGTCTTTGTGTGTGTATGCATATATATATATATATATATATATATATATATATATATATATATATATATATATATGTATATACACACACAATAGCGTGTAAAGTACTTATGAAGAAGGATGAATGAAAGGAAATGGAATTAATAACTCAAAACTGGATCAGGACCGCTTAGGCGAGAACAAACTGAAAGTTTCCGGAGCGTCCAGCCTGGCTCTGTCCAGAGGTTATCCGTGAATAATTTGGTCGTAACCTCTATTCTTTCACCACTACCATTCCCATCACAGGAAATTTCCTGGAATGTAATTAAACGTCAACTTACGAACAGCTCACTTGCCAGGTGACACTGCTGGAGCAATTTCTCCTGTAAGTAAAATTTCCGTGTATTTATTATTCTTAAAATAATGAGATATTAAAATGTAATTTGTGATGAACTTGATTACCAATTAATCTCAAGTTACGTAAATTATTACCATTAACATGAAAATAATTATGTTTTCTTTCGTTATATATAGGAGACGCGAACTGTAGGTACATTTAGGTTATATTTAGTACACAACACATACATGTCATTGGGCTTAATTGCTTAGTGAACTGTCTAATTATCCTATTTACATAACTCACATACATACATACATACATACATACATACACTATTGCGTCTAAATATTATCCACATAATAGTTGATACTAACAGAGAGAGAGAGAGAGAGAGAGAGAGAGAGAGAGAGAGAGAGAGAGAGAGAGAGAGAGAGAGAGAGAGAGTAATTTTTGCATTTCCTGCATTATGCCATAAAATACTCATCCTTTCCTAATAACTGTAAGTAAAAATTAACCATAACCAGAAATCAAAAGATTAACAAACGTCTTTACCATTCAATCTCTTTAGGTTGTATGATAGTATTTACTTTTCATTATTAGGAAAAGCTCAATGAGAACATATATCCTCTGACGAACGAGGAACTTAATACTCACAAGATAACGATATTGTTATTATCATTACTTGCTAAGCTACAACCTTCGTTGGAAAAGCAGGATGCTATAAGCCCAAGGGCTCCAACATGGAAAATAGTCCCGTGAGGGAAGAAAATAAGGAAAACTACACGAAGTTTAAAAACAATAACATTAAAATAAATCTTTCATATACAAACTATAAGAACTTTATGATAATAAGAGGATTAAAACTTCAAAATAAATAGTGGAAGAGAAACAAGATAGAATAGTGTGCCCGAGTGTACCCTGAAGCAAGCGATCTGTAACACAAGACAGTGGAAGATCATGGTACAGAGGCTATGGCACTACCCAAGACTAGAGAACATTGGTTTGATTTTGTTGTGTCCTCCTAGAAAAGCTGCTCACCATAGCTAAAGAGTCTCTTCTACCCTTACCAAGAGGAAAGTAGTTAATTAAAATTTTAGTCGTATACTTATGGCTGAATCTTCACCTTTAGCTACGTAGAAAAAGCTAATAACACTTCAAGTATCTTAAATAGCCCAGTCTCTAGGCAATAATCGCAGCCTGTTCAGTGAAATAAAGATGTAAACGTGTTTCGAGAGGCTGCTGATGTTGACCTCCAAGTTGCAACATCAGCTCCTTTTGGGACCTCTTTTTTTATTCTATTCTTGTGCGTCCCAGAATAGTCATACACAGATAGGCTAAAACAGACATACAGTGAATATGTAACCTTTGAAGTTTTTTGGATTAATTAATAAGAGCTTTCTTTGAGGGGTTATTGCTTTGAACACAACCAAATTATTATTTTTGTTGGTTTTAGATAAAACTTATTTATATACCACTACTATTAGGAATACGGAACCTATTTACAGTTATTTAGAAGAATTCACTTGAGAGAGAGAGAGAGAGAGAGAGAGAGAGAGAGAGAGAGAGAGAGAGAGAGAGAGAGAGAGAGAGAGAGAATCTTCGCTTGTGATTAGTCTACTGCGCATCGGTGGCCATCCCTTGTTGGGATAATAACTTTCAACGTTGGGGGTTGGAAAAGGCGGTGGCGGTGGAGTAAGAGGGGGGGGAGGGTAGGTCGAGGGGCATTGTGGGGAGGATAGTGGGAGATGGCAGTGACGTGTGGGGATATTGCTGTGGTTGCCGCTGCATGCGTGAGGAATTTCGTCCTTTTTTTACTTTGCTTCTTCTTCTTCTTCTTCTGACCATTGAGCCTAAGAAGTTCTCTTCTGAAGGCCTCCGTCTAGTGGTGTGGTTGCGGAGGATGATATAAAGAAGGCAACGCTGCGTGAAAATCGGAACTACTTGATATACGGAAAAAAAAAAAAAACTTGTAAAAGAGTTTGATGAGAATGGTAAGTACATATAAGATTGTCTTGTGTCTTAAGCACTACATACAAGTGAAAGCTCATTTAAATAATTTTATACAGGAGACGAAATAAACAACTTAATTATATTTACTGTAAAATACACACACACACACACACACACACACACATATATATATATATATATATATATATATATATATATATATATATATATAAGTGTGTGTGTGTGTGTGTGTGTGTGTGACTGTGGGTATGGGTACAAGCTGTGGGTATCCACATTACGGTAAGTCGTCACCCCCAATAAAATATTATCTTCATACTGCTAACGACGATGACGACGAAGACTGGGTTTCGGGCATGAGAAGGAAAATCTACCACAGGGTGCCAAGTGAACCACCACACACACAAACAAACTCTCTCTCTCTCTCTCTCTCTCTCTCTCTCTCTCTCTCTCTCTCTCTCTCTCTCTCTCTCTGATGGACAGAAGAAGCAACAGCGGCTTCTATTAGACACACACTCCCACTGCCGAAATCTCAAGGTTGCTTTAATAATCTACGAAAAGACTTCGAATGCCAAATCGCACTTTGATACCACCGTTGCCTGCTAGCTAACCAGATAAACAAGGTCTTCGGAATGTGTTTGTGACCGTCTGTGTCTTTCGTTTGAGCTAATAATGGGAGGCGGAGCGGGGGCTGGCTGGTCTGCTTGCGTGTTTGTTGATGATGACGGAGAAGGAGGAAGAGGAGGAGGAAGAATGGAGGAAGAGGGAGGGACGGACAGAGGGGATAAAGGGAGTGAGAAGATGAAGGTCTGAAGGACACATGGCTGGTAGGGAAGGGGTTTATTACTGCATGGTTAAGAGGAGAAGGGGGAGGGGAAGAGGGGGGAGGGTCAGTAATCGAGTCTTGTGAGCGCCCGATTGCGGGAGCGTGTGGGCAAGAGTGCCCATGAGTGCCGACGGCAATAGAATAGAGCTTTCTGAATTCAGCTCCAATTAGGCAACAAACATTTTTCATCGTCACCTACAAACGCCAATTACGCACAGACGATATCGACTGCATAATTACACACCGCTTCCCTCCTACTTATCTCTTATACCCTTTGTTATTCCTTCAGTTTTTTTTTAACCCCCTATTTTTTATTTTCAATTGCATTTTTTTTTTGTATTCTTTCGTTCACTAAAACTTTTTCATCTTGCAGTGTTTTTTTTTCTTTTTGGGGATTTTCTATTTCTTTTGTATTTTTCTTTTTAATCCCCTTTTTATCTCGACCCTATCTTTTTGTTCACTATCCCCTCCGACCGAGTTTTGTTTAAAGTGTGACTTTGTTTTTAAGACAAACAATTAATCATCGCTAAATCGTTTAGTTGCTCTTGCAGTGTTTTCTTTCTTCATCACTTTATTTTGAAATACTTATCATCTTTTAATACTGCTTTTCGATTACATTTAAAGTACTGTATTTCCCGAGACGTTTTCTTTGTGGCCTTATTTTTTCGTAACACTATTATGTTTTATATGCATTGCCTTTCTTTCATTATTATTTTAGAATTATCTAAGTGATCTCATTTACTTTTTAAACTATTCTTTTTTATATATTAACGAAGATGACAACCACACTTTCCCCAATTTCTAATTAGTAGGCCTACTTGAAGGAATTAACTGCATTCACATACACTGTAATTACCGTATGTATTTATCTTCTTTTATCAAATTTCATAATCCGCTAGCAATTCCGACGTCAATGATTTCTGGAGCTATTCTCAACAGACATTCATCTAAATTCATTTCTGTCCTTACAACACCCTATGTAACATATATATCCAATTATTACTACTAACATTATCTCCACAATTACTGACATTTTTAGATTATTAGCCTTTGTCTCTCTCACCTCTGCTGTGCGTCTGCTTAACGCCAACTCACACACATATCAACCAACCGACCTCCACATCCACGCACACTTGATCCGCAGGCTCAACGCTACGCAACCCCGACTAAAATGCATCATCATCATCATCATCGTCATCCTCATTACCATCATCATCATCATCATCATCATCATCACCGCCATCCATGCAGACTCGGCTCGCAAACAACCGACAGCCATATCGCCGCTAAAGTCAGCCGTGACTGTAAGCACCCAACTTTAAGTAATCAGGGAGGGGCTGGTGATATATTTCGAAAAAAAGAGAGAGAGAGAGAGAGAGAGAGAGAGAGAGAGAGAGAGAGAGAGAGAGAGAGAGAGGCACTGGAAGGTCTCTCTGGTCATCACTATCGTGTTTTCCCTTGCTTTAATCTTTTTTCATTATCACGAAATGGTACACCATGAAAGAGCGCTTTAGCCATTATCATCACAATCGCAGTAATACTCACGGTTATTCGAGGCCTCCCTAAAAAGAAATTCATTCCCCAACACGCAATAATAACAGAGTCTCTCTCTCTCTCTCTCTCTCTCTCTCTCTCTCTCTCTCTGTATATATATATATATATATATATATATATATATATATATATATATATATATATATATATATATTATAATACTGTAGGTATCTCAGATCTACTCTCTCTCTCTCTCTCTCTCTCTCTCTCTCTCTCTCTCTCTCTCTCTCTCTCTCTCTCTCTCTCTCTTTCCAACTGAATTTTCCAATTAAGACCAGTTAACAGCGAAAACTCGTTAAATAAAACACTGGAAAAATAAATTTTAAAAAAAATCTGAAAACACTAAACCAATTAAAACCAAATCTCGCTGAAATGACACGGAATAGGATCGTTGGCGGGAGGGCGCTGAGTGATCTATTATCAAAGCACTAATTGCCATTGTGGGTAATTGAAGTCAAAGACTAGTGTACTTACATACACATGAATGAGTTTGTATATAACAAATACATTGGCACAAAAAGAGCCGGTTTACTACAGCATGTATACAAGGTTGGGAGGAAGAGGCTCAGAACACAAAAATTCGGTTGGGATGTACTGTACTTTGTAATAACTGAGTATTAACATTAACGAAGATATGTCCAATACGGACGAGAGTAGTGGATGAATACAAAAATAAAAAGGCTAACACCTGTTTAAAATATTTACTTACATAAATTAAGACACTGTAAGGGCACTCTCTTATAAAAGAAAAGAACAATGATGAATGGATAAAATGATCTTAGTAGAAGAATCCAAGGCGCCATCTTTTCTTCAATTAATTTTTTTAAAGAAAACTACAATAAGTAAGTATTCAAACCAGACAAAATCTGCAAAAATTTGGATTGTGCGTAAAAGAATGCTATAAAAATTCACACTACTTTCAAGGGGCAGATCTTCGGGATTAAGCCTTCATCATCTCCCTTTTTTTTTTTTTTTTTTTTTTTTTTGGCCACACAACGCCCATGAACTGCTACCCACGCACCCCGACCTTGGCTTTTGTATGAGAGGAAAACTTTTGCAAAGTGTAAAGTATTAACCGTATATTTGTGTTCGTACAACAAAGTAATATATATGAATATATGATGACTGACAACATATCTCACCGTGACCGATGACCCTAAGCAGGAAATAGCTAACACACATACAAACACACACACACACACACACACACACACACACATATATATATATATATATATATATTTTACCCTAAGCGGGAAAAAGCTCTCTCTCTCTCTCTCTCTCTCTCTCTCTCTCTCTCTCTCTCTCTCTCTCTCTCTCTCTCTCTCTATATATATATATATATATATAATATATAGCTATTTTCCCATTTTCCAGCTTAGGGGATATATATATGTATATATATATAGTGTATATACAGTATATATATATATATATATATATATATATATATATATATATATATGTATATATATATATATATATATATATATATATATTTATCTATAAATATGATATATATAGCTATTTTCCCGCTTAGGGGGATATATATATATATATATATATATATATATATATATATATATAATATATATATATATATATATATTATATATATATATATATTTATCTATAAATATGATATATATAGCCATTTTCCCGCTTAGGGGGATATATATATATATATATATATATATATATATATATATATATATATATATATAAATATATATATATATATATATATATATATATATATATATATATATATATATATATAAATAAGGCAAACTTGGTGAATATTCGACCACGGTCGAAGGTCAATTTAAAGGCAGAAGTGTTTTCTTCTAGAACTAAAAAACTATGATAGTTCAAGATCACATTTCTTTAGAATTTAAAGTCAATAGTCAAAGCCTTCATTTACGGCATTTCTAATTCACTACATACTTTTCAATACCTCTTATAATCCTTATAAAAATAGTCAGGTAAGTGACTATTCGGATGCTCTCTCCCTCGCAATGTTTGTGTAATAGTTTTCCATCAAGACACGTGACTTACATGCAAGCGAATTTTGAGTTATAATTAGTTTCTAGTATAGAATTCATTATAATTCATGAGGTCGTAACCTTCCTTATAACCCTATCAATTGATATTTCAGGCATCAGCACTTAAATAAAATATCTCTGATAGTTCATGAATTCTAAAAATAGTCCATTAATGACAGTTACATTAAGTGGCGTTGGTGTGCATTAAAATCTCTTAGTCAGAGTACACATGATTGAAATCTTAATTATTTTCATCTTTAATTAATGAGTGTTCTATGTCAAAACTCATAGTTCTTTTCACCATGATTTTAGTTTGATTCGGCAGATAGGGGTTTGTATAGCAATATCTGGCGTCTCTTTCTTCTCTATACTCTACTCATTTCATCATTAATCATTAATATTGTTAACGGTGAATAGCAAATGTAAGGCAAATCTTCTTCAAGAATCCTTAAAGAATGTTTATAACTCTGTCTTAAAATAAAAATAGGTTAAGATTGTTTTTTATTTCGCATAAAGACTACACAAATTATTATTACTAACTTACTAAAATTTCAATTCTCAGAAACTTTGTATACCAATCATATACATGAATAATAATAATAATAATAATAATAATAATAATAATAATAACTTGCTCACTGTGAGCGCAAGATGTTCCACACCCCCCTTCTCGAAATAAAAACGACTCCTCACCGCAAAAAGCAGTCAGCGAGGAGTCGATTGGGTACTGCTATTATCTTAATATCTTAATGAGAGAGAGAGAGAGAGAGAGAGAGAGAGAGAGAGAGCGAGCGAGCGCTTGAACAGCACCATCACCGGCAACTTCCCGGAGGTGATCGTGTCAGAGCATAATGGCTGTTCATCTCGTCTAACTCATCCAGTTTCTCCGCACACAAATTCCAGGAAAAAACACGACTGGTCTTGATATAACCCCTTTTCCCTGTCTACCCCCCCCCCTCCATCTCTCTCTCTCTCTCTCTCTCTCTCTCCTCTCTCTCTCTCTCTCTCTCTCTCTCTCTCAACAATACTGCATACTACATAGGAAAAACCTATTATAGGTCAATAACTACGAAGTCAAAGTAACCTTCGGTCATCTCACTCAAGGAATCTTGTAATAAAGAAAATGTAGAGAAATTTTCAGAAATATGAATTAATACGAGGAGACAAGAATTTACCAAGAGCCTTTAAATTATGCCCTTATAATAATAACACATTGCTGAAATAAAATCCAGTCAAAATAACAACAACAACAACAACAATAATAATGATAATTCCCATCTCAAAGATGTTCTTTTTGACGTGGCCTGGCTATGTAAATACTGACACACCACTACGTTGTGGTAATGTTTACATTAACACATTTTCTCTGCGGTGAGAATAATAAATAAGAGAAACTGGTATGTTTTCGTCCTTGTACTCATAGTATAGCACTTTGTAAAACATTACCTAGTTACCTGTATATTACTGAATGAATAAAGATGGTACTTGATATCATAAAGCTCTTAAACATAGAAATTTAATACTGTACTGAAATAATTTTCTTGAAACATTTGGATTATTTACCTCCCTTAAACAAGGCAATCTGATATGATCATTCAACTGTTTCACTGCTACATTTACTTGCATTCTTAACAGTAGATTTGTTATTATTGTGATGGTAATAATAACACTTATAGAAAATTCTTCATGTAATGCTTATACAATTATAATACCTCTCTTTGTTGTATTATATTCTGATATTAAATTGTTGTATTATTATATTCTGATATTAAATTTTTGTATTATTATATTCTGATATTAAATTGTTGTATTATTATATTCTGATATTAAATTGTTGTATTATTATATTCTGATATTAAATTTTTGTATTATTATATTCTGATATTAAATTGTTGTATTATTATATTCTGATATTAAATTGTTGTATTATTATATTCTGTTAAATTCCTTATCACTGATCTGGATATCAATCTCGGACACTGTCCCTCAGTTCACTCTTTGTGCATGTTGCAGAAGACTTTTTTTATAACTCACCATCCTTTGCTTTCAATTCTTCCAAGACTGTACCAGCCTGTGCATAGTAACAGGTATGTAAAAAAAAAAACAAAAAAAAAAACAGTCTTACTTCTCTCTCAGAAGTTTCAATACCAAGTGTTCTACAAGCTTTATTTCATTAGTGACCAGATTGTGGAATGATCTTCCTAATATGGTGATTGAATGGATGGAATTTCGGAAGTTCAAACTTGGCATTATTATTATTATTATTATTATTATTATTATTATTATTATTATTATTATTATTATTACTTGCTAAGCTACAACCCTAGTAGGAAAAGCAGGATGCTATAAGAACAAAGGCCCCAACAGGGAAAAATGCTTATGCTTTAATGTTCAGCGGATTAATGCAATTCTCTTTCCATAGTTATGTAGACTGATCTATTTTAACTTTCTTACTGATGTTAATAAATTATCTGATTTTGTCATTAATTCTCATATATTCATATATGGTTTATTTGTAATTTTTTTCTTATCCGCACTTGAATGCTTTCCCAGTTAGAGCACTTGGGCTTGCAGCACCCTGCTTTTCCAACTAGGGATGTAGCCTTGTTAATAATAATAATAATAATAATAATAATAATAATAATAATAATAATAATAATAATAATAATAATAATAATAATAATAATAATAATAATAATAAGTGTTGTATTTTCTTACATCAATATTCTTCTATACCAGGTCTATACATTGGAAAAAATAAACTAAATTCCTATTCCTTCTTAAATGTTAAATGTTTCCACTTCATACAGTAACTTGCTAAACAAATAAAATACTTTCTATTTCAGTTTCCTTCATCCATCTATAAAGAGAGACAAATTTCAGCTCATGTTCTTATTCCTTAAGTAAATAAAACAATTAAAAACTGATAGTTTGTACTAATTAAAAAATCAAACGAACAGAAGTAATTCTGACAAGTAATCACGGCATAAGTAAGTAAATTCAATTCAAAGATAATCCAAATGATGAAAATTTGATATTTCTTAAATGACATTGAATAAAGAGCAACATATGTGAAAAACCAACTTTTAATTTATATTCTTTAACTAGAGCACGCGAATCGTCAAAAAAGACGGTTATTTATTTAGATACGAAAACATACACAGGCCTCCATCTCTTAAGGAGGGAGCTGAGCTTGACCGGAAAGAAATATAATCATACATTGCTAGTGGCATTTTCAAATTTATATCAGAAGCAGGTCTTCTTGATGCTATTTAGGTTTTATAACATATTTACTTTTCTGGTTTTAATTGAATATTCTATTAATCTTTATTTATAATAAACGATATCGGCGTCAATGACCTTCGATATCAGGATGCCAGAGAACTTCAAATCATTCATTCATTATAGCCAGACACTTGCCCTGTATTATATGGGGGAGATTATAAGGGTAGCAGAAGAAAACTGAAAATCATATAAGCATACTACCCTTGTAACTACAGCTGAGGATACATATACATACATCCATGCAACTAAGACTGTCAGGTTTCTCAATTGCACGATGCCACGAATTACTTACATGAGAGAGAGAGAGAGAGAGAGAGAGAGAGAGAGAGAGAGAGAGAGAGAGAGATGTTTTTTGTTTTTCGCTGCACCACACGGAAATTCCCACCCACCACCCGCCTAATAACAGACACGGCATTTAAGAAGCCTCCTCTCATCGTGCGACCGCATCCCCCAATCTTATTCCCAGAAGGAAATGCCAAACACCGACAGCTACGACGCGTCTCGGAGACACAGACAGGTCTTTCCTTAACACTGCTGACGCGATGATACTTCACTCCACCTCAAAAATGTCTGAGACTTGGTCTGTAGACATAGCTGATCGTGTAACTCAAATGGAAGAAAAGTATTCGCAAGAAAGGGCCCCCTCCAAAAATATAAAAATAGGATTATATTTAGTTGTAAAAATATTTTTTAGGTCTCTGGAGGGCTTAAATAACTCTAAAGTTAAATATACTGTATGCCCAATTATTACTAAGAACAAAACTCTATTTCCTGACTAGCAAAACTAACAAATTACGAAAAATATTTAATGGACCAAAAGTTTTTAAAATTATCTGATATTGACAAAACATGAAAAACAACAACAACAACAATAATAATAATAATAATAATAATAATAATAATAATAATAATAATAATAAAAACAGGAGTACATAAATGATCTCAAGTGTAGCCCGGACTCAGCAAATGAACCATAACCCCCCCCCCCTCCCCTAACGGCTAAGTAAAGCGTAAAAGACCCCCCTAGCACTGAACAACAACGCTGCTGCACCTAAGCAGAACACCATCTAGCCCGAACCACCTCCTCCCCCTCTCCAAAAAGCAGGCATTAAATCTACCAGCACAAGGGATAATATATCACACGTAGCAACGTACACAGCGGTTCGGGCTTCGCTCTCACATACGATCAACAGCCAACCATCCATAACTAACCTTCCACGACCATCCATCTACAGAAAATGTTCTTCGTCCCCCTCCTCCCCCTTCCTGATACGTACTTAAAGAACCTTTTCAATAAACATCGCGGGATTTGCTGTAATGTCCCAAAAAATGTAGCGAACTAAGATACCGTCACACATTGAAACACACTATTCATCATCATCAGCCGTAACTACTAAAATGCAGGAAAAAGGCCTCAGGCATGTCATTCCACTTACATCTGTTTATGGTTTTTCCATGCTAGTCTATAGCATCAAATTTTCTTACTTCGTCAATTCATCGTCTTTTCTTCCTTACCCTGCTTCTTTTGTAATCTCTAGGGATCTATTCTGTTATTCTTCTTGTCCATCTACTATCTGTCACTCTTATTATAGATCCTGCCCACGTCCATTTCTTTTTCTCTCTTGTTTTATATATATATATATATATAGTATATATATATATATATATATATATATATATATATATATATATGATATATATATATATATTGCCTGATTGTGATTTAATTCTAAACTTAAAATAATAACAAGAATGTTTTATTCTAAAAACTGTCATTACATGATATACACGAGATGTTGAAGTGATTATGAGGGCTAATGAGATTTAGTGTTCCACGCAGTTTTTTTTTTGTTTTTTTTAACCTGTAGGTTTTTACTGGCTAAAATCCCTATCCCAGATTACTCACCACAAAAACCCATCCTATTATGACTGGTCTAGTTTGTAAACCATCTGTATACAACAACGATAAATGAGTCTCGCGTATCTTTATTTCACTAGCATCGCTAACTATCCGTCTTTAATGACTTCATCATTTCACGTTTGCCCTAATTTTCGTAAAAAAAAATACAAGGTCACTCTTTCTCTCTCTCATTTACTGTCTTTTCTCTTTCGCTTCATTTTCCCTTTCTGTGTCAATATTTCCAGAAAAAGCATGCAACCGCCTACCATTTTCCTGTTGATTACGACAATCCTTCCCCGCCCCCCCTTCTCTCTCTCTCTCTCTCTCTCTCTCTCTCTCTCTCTCTCTCTCTCTCTCTCTCTCTCCTATTTTCATCATAGTCATCAACTGCCTGGTTTCCCTCCCTGGTCTTCCCCCATCCCCTTCCTCTCTCTACCCTTCGGCCCTTTCTCTTCCGTCAGCGACGTCTCTCTTCCGGTGCAGGTTACGCCTATCTTGGACCGCAGCCTCCGACAACAGCCTTCTACCCGCCCCCCCCTCCCCCCTCCTACCGCCGACCTACTCTTCCCCGACAGGCATTATTCTCTGGCCCTTCCGCCGTTTCCCCTTCGGCGGGTGTTCTCTTCTTCACCATCAAGCTCTCCTACTCCTCCTCCCCTCACCTCCTCAACGCTCTTCACATTTTTTTTTTCTTTTTTATCTTCTTTCTTTTCTCGTTCCCCTTCTTCTTCATCCTGGGGGAAAATCAATCAAGATTTCCTTATCCTTCCGAGGAAAATCACGCAGCGTAGCTTCTCTGGAGTAATTGTACTTGGTTGTGCCACTCTCTCTCTCTCTCTCTCTCTCTCTCTCTCTCTCAAACACACACACACACACACACACACACACGCACACACAGCAAGAGCCATGGTTGCGAGGAATCGCTGGTTGACTGCAGAAACCTCTTGCGAAAAAAAAAGAAAATACAAAGATTTTGTTCTTGAAACTTTTTCGGCCACTTCATGAGAGCGCCGGTTTAGTGTCATGAAATTCTCAAGACTTCTTATTTTATTTCTTTCTCTTGTCGCTTTACTTCGGATTTTTTTTCTATTGTTCATCTGTTTGACTTAGTAACTTTTATTTTATCTATGCATCATCATACACGATCCTTAAGTCTTTAGCGCTTCTTGGCTGTTGTTTGTCTTCAATCTCCTGAACTCATCCTTCTCCTCTTCCTTCTTCCTTCGCTCCTCTCCTTCATCCACTCAACCATTCCCTTAGGGCCCCTTTCATCCAGGACCCAATATCATCCCCGAGCCTCTACCTCCTTCAAACCACCCGACACAGCCGTCTACGTACTATCCTTTCTATCTATCCCTCTCTCCCCTCCTTCTATTACCGGCCCTACTCTAACCAAAGACCTTCTATTCCTAAGCCCTCCTTCCTCCCAGAGCCATCCTAGCCTCTCCCCTCCCTCCCCCCTATACGACCACCACTACCACCCCCCTCCAACCCCGCCACCACCTCCGTTGCTGCCACCTCTTCAGGGGGTCTCCGA
>NC_090725.1:270614969-270652469 GCF_036898095.1 Palaemon carinicauda
TATATATATATATATATATATATATGTATATCTTTTTCGGTTTTATACCCGTACAGTACCACTGATAGCTTGAGTTTGTGGGGATGGGAGCAGCCTGTGACAACGGTGTCTCATTTTGGTAGTGAACATCCCAGAAATCACCAAAATTCTCATAAAAAAAAGAGACAATAATAATAGGTTAAAAACAAGTTTATTAAAACTCACAGGATGGAAACTAACATAGGAATCAATTGGTACGATCACTGAAAGTGGGGTACGATTTGAGGTGTGAGTACAAGAAAAGAGCTGATATATTATGTGTCTGTGTACATATATATATATATATATATATATATATATATATATATATATATATGTATATATATATATATATATATATAAATATATATATATATATATATATATACATATATATATATATATATATATATATATATATATGTGTATATATATATATATATATATATATATATATATATATATATATATATTGTGCATTGCACATTACAGGGCCATGTTATTAACCAGAGGGTAAAACCGAAAGTCCATTATGTAAGAGACCCAACAGAAATGAATACGAAGAATCCATGGAAGATAAAGTGCCTTTGGATGACATTGTCAAGTAAATAAATTCTGTATGATCTTGTAGTTAATGACGTAATCAGCATAAATACTTAAAATAGCTATAATGACTAATTATTCACACTACGATTAATGAATAATACACCAAAGTTATATAACAAATTTCATTTAATTAGCCACAATGTTTCTGCAATTCTTTTTTAACCAAAGAATTCGAGTAATTCCATATTCCTTCTTCCTTCATATGCAATAAAAATGCAAAAAATCGTACGATAGAAATTTGGATAAAACTCTTTTGTCTTTGCAACCCAACAATTCATTCTCTCATAAGAGAAAAATAACATTTAAGTTTAAACCCGAATCTTTTCCTGTTTAATAATAATAATAATAATAATAATAATAATAATAATAATAATAATAATAACTCATTAAATTAATATACTCAAGTTCACAATCCAAGAAGAGAGAGAGAGAGAGAGAGAGAGAGAGAGAGAGAGAGAGAGAGAGAGAGAGAGAGAGAGAGAGAGAGAGAGAGAGAGAGCATATGGTGGGGGAGAGGGCTAGCAAGGTAGCAAACAGCCGGTGACGGGCAGTAGGTAGGAATTAAGACACAGGTGTTCGAGGTACGACCAACAAATACCGCCTGCTACTAAACTCTGAAAATCCTGATTAAATACATCCAAGGTCGAGAAAAAACGCGAAACGTTGTAACAAGTATATATAAATATATACATATGTATATTGTACATGTATATATATATATATATATATATATATATATATATATATATATATATATATATATATATATATGTGTGTGTGTATGTGTGGGTATATATATATATATATATATATATATATATATATATATATATGTATATATATATATATATATATATATATATATATATATGTGTATATATATATATATATATATATATATATATATATATATATATATATATATATATATATATTCACATACATAAATACTGTAGGTTGTATATATATTCTGTACTTATACAGTTTCGTAAATATATACTGTATTTATGTGTGTGTGTGTCACACCCGTTTTATCAATGGGCAAGGCTCACTACGATGTCAACCATTCAATTTCTATTGAGTAGAATAGAATAGAGTTGTTACCAATGCTCTTCAATATCTTTGGGTGGATCCAGGTAGTTCATCTACTGTTTATGCCAACAGAGGCACAATAGTTTTAACGAAACTCAACTATATTGTCCTGTTCTCACCCGAACGTTAATTCCAGGGGTTATAGGAAGCCGGCCTTTTCGATTTGTTACAGGTAACCCATCCAAGTAGCCTACTGACCAGACTAAAAAATTATATGTCAAGGTGTGTAGCGAACTACTACAGATATTTCCTTCGGTGTGTATGCACACACCCATCCACAACCACATACACCTTTATATATATATATATATATATATATATATATATATATATATATATATATATATATATATATATATATACATATATATATATATATATATTGTGTATAAAAAAAAATATATATATATATATATATATATATTGTGTATAAATATATATATATATATATATATATATATATATATATATATATATATATATATATACATACATATACATAAAGGTACACATTAGTATAAAGAAAAAATGCGGAATACAGTGGCAAGTTAAGGTTAAGATTTGAAGATGAATTTCAGGGAGAAAAGGATATGTAATGAGGAGAAGATATTGCAAAGGGAAAGTTGAAGTTTAAAGAGCAAGTGGACCTCAGAATCAAAGATGCAAATGGTAGGATTTTAATTTAAACATAAATACCTATAAAATTGGGAACCTGCGACAAAATATTAATTTCAAGTATATAGGCAAAATTGAAACTATCATTATATAGTTTCTTCACTTTTACAGCTTGAAAACGTTTCATTTACTGACAAGCTCTAATCTAAGCGAAGCTTTTTAATAACTTCTCTTTTCTCTAAATGTAATAAACTCTTACGGTCAAATTAGCTTTTCATCTGGTCTGTCGAGATGATGATAATAAAAATAATAATAATAATAATAATAATAATAATAATAATAATAATAATAATAATAATAATAACACTTGAACATATAAGTATCCTGATGTTTCTTTATCATCACCACTTATTATTCACTGCCAGAATATAATCCATAAAATCAACTTAAAAGACGAGTATTGTTTTTAAATGTAAAATAAAACAAAAGTAACTAAGGTAATACAATACTCCTCAACGCGCCGTTTATCAGGAAGATTAACAGATATAAACACAAAATCCCTGTGAATGAGCATAATCTTTTAATCCCTTGAAGAAAATCTCTTTGAATCCTCGTCTTAGGACCATCTGGGCGAGGATAATGCACCTTCCTATTTGCGAACAGGTGTAAACAAACCCCTGGCAAATAAAATAAAAAAAATGTCAAAAGATTTACGAACTTAAACAAAACATAAAACGTGTTTAAAAACGACGAACTAAATAAAACTGTCTGGATAACCACAAACAAAAATCATGATGGGAAATGAGTATCACAAAAGAATTATATGCCCAGGAATAATCTACATCAGAACATAGTAATCAGTAAGTGAAAATAAGATTTTTTTTTTACCAACAAACAGAAATCCGGCTTCATGTAACACGAAAATGTGTCGAAGCAAGAATTATACTTAATTAATTGAATACAGAAAATCGATAACGTGACAGTATATTTAAATGCAGATTTGAAAGAGCGATGAAAGTTATATTTCAGTTACAAGTATACTTCTAATGAATAGCGTGAACAGAATTGGGAAAAAGTGATCACTGAAAGAGTTGCTGTATGCAGATGATTTGTCGATTACCACTGAAAAGACTTACAGAGAGGGGTTGCAGAGTAGCAGGAAACTTTGGAGAGGGGTGGCTTGAGGGTAAATGTTGATAAGACTGAGGTTATAGTGCGCAGTAAGAAAGGTAGGGACAGGATAGCCATGCATGAAAGAAGAAAGTCGGTTATAATACAGGTGGAACAATTTTGATACTTGGGATCTACTATTGGTCAAGAGGGAGGAGGAGAGGCTGAAGCTGAGAAAAGGATAAAAGCAACCTTGGGTAAGTGGAGAGACAGAGCAGGTGTGGTATGTGATATGAAAATGCCAATCAAGCTAAAGGACAAGATCTATAGCAAAGGAATAAGACCAGTGGATGAGAATGCTGAGGTGGGTCATGGCAATATCAATGCTTGAAAGATTAGAAAATTATGTAATAAGAAGAGTGGTACGGGTAGTAAAGATTACAGAGGTGATAAGAGTATTATGACTGAGATGGTTTGGCTGTGTTGAGGATGGATGGCAGGGGAGGGAGTGTGGTGGGCTTGGGAGAAACCTGTTAAAGGGAGATCGAGAGGGAGGCAGAGAATCAGATGGCAAGATAAGGTGAAGGATGATATGGAGTGAAGAGGTTTGGTGGAAGATGATGCCTTTTATAGAAGGTATTGGAGAGAGCTCATCAGGCAACTGATCCCTAAAAGTTTGGATAACGGTGGGAAAGAAGAAAGGTCACTGAAAGAAAAACACAAATAAAGATAGGAGTAAAATAACAATATACATGAAAAAATTGTTAGCAAAAATCTAATTCTTTAATAAACCGAATCACCCACCTGCACAGGATTAAAAAAAAATAAGTAACAATTCCGTACACAATACATTTACATCAATGTCACTAACAATGAAAAAAAAAAAAATATAAAACCCCGATTACGAAAACAAGCCTCATGAATGAAATACAGCAAAATCGTAAAGATACAACCAAAAATTTTCAACTGGATCTACAATCATTAATCATTCGTTTTAATCTCGGCGCCACCTGTTTAAAAGCACCGACTTAACAGGTGTATGTTAATGTTAAAAACAAATACACAAAGGTATTCCTTTAGAAGTCAAATTCAAGCACACAGATAGACATGGATTTACTGATGTTCTTACGCCTGACATTTCATTCTTTTATTTTTCATATAGTATCAACATTGTATTCTACGATCAAAGGATGCATGGACAAAAGCTTCAACACAATACTTTAGTGTATCATTTAAAAATATGCATGAACGGAGAGAGAGAGAGAGAGAGAGAGAGAGAGAGAGAGAGAGAGAGAGAGAGAGAGAGAGAGAGAGAGAGACTACAAACATGTATATCTGTTTTACACCTCTAAGGCTGGGAGATTAACCTGGTTGAGGCACTCCCTTGTGTGGATGGATATATCATAAATTGCAGTTATTGAAACAACTGTAGTTAAACCTGACTTCAGGCAGAATACGAGATGCCATATCGATGCCTAAACATCGTTTTACCCAAGATGGAAGACAATAAAATTTTTCTCTTTTCGCCCATGGGATTAGCTTTCCAGAAACTACTGTGCTTCTACTGTCCAAAATGAGACCATCTCACCGTGTTCACTACACTGAAAGTTCTTTTTGTCCTGGGACAACTTACAATGATAAATATCATTATCATTTACTCCAAAATAATGCAGTCCTGCAGTTCTCATCTTCTTGCACAGTAATTAGGTGGTTATTTGAATTCTGGGAAAGCAATAATTAGCAAGATATGTTGAGGAGGGGGGAAGGGGTTATAAAAAGAAAATAGCTCGGTTTCTCACTAAACGACTTGCAACTGACATGTCAACATAGTCAACCAAACAGATTCGTGTTGCCAGCGTACATAAACAGAAGTTCGTGATCCCAGCGTACATTTGATATACTGTATATTCAAAATATACTTAATCAAAAATTGAGCGATTACTCAAAAGTGTCACTATTTGTAAATTGCCTATTTTATAGACACTTTTGAGTAATTAGTCCATTTTTGATTAAGTATATTTTGAATATACACTATATCAAATGTACGCTGGCATCACAAACTTCTGTTTATGTACGCTGGCATCACCAATTCTGTTTGGTTGACTATGTTGACATGTCAGTTCCAGCTTCCAAGTCGTTTATTGAGGAAACCGAGCTATTTTCTTTTTATAACCCCTTCCCCCTTCCTCAACATATCTTGCTAATTATTGCTTTCCCAGAATTTAAATGACCACCTAATTACTTAGCAAGAAGATGAGAACTGTAGGATTGCATTATGTTGGAGTAAATGAAGAGCGTGGTGTTGTAAACAATTACACAATTAGTTATTGCAGCACTGTCTGGAGCTCGCCGGACTAGGGTTCGAGTCCTTGCTCAAACTTGATAGTTTCTTTAGTGTTTGCAACCTTACCATTCTTGTGACCTAAAGATGGAGGGTTTGGTGGGAGCCTATAGGTCTACCTGCCGAGTCATCAGCAGCCATTGCCTGGTCCTCCTTGGTTCTAACTTGGGTGGTGGGGGGGCTTGAGCGCTAAGTATATGTATATAAATGGTCAGCCTATAGGACATTGTCCTGCTAGCTAGGGCAATGTCACTGTTCCTTCCCATTGGCATTCATAAGTAGCCTTTAAACTCCTATACAGGATATGTGACTATAGAATAAATGAGGCATCTTCTATCCAACGAAGAAAATGAAGTACCTAATGAATATCTTCGTTGCGGTAGAAAAGGAAATTAAACAATTGTTTCCATTATAACACAACACAATGGCATAAATTTTGATGATATACAAATACCCTCTCTCTCTCTCTCTCTTAGTACTCGACAAACACACAAGTACCTAATCAATAGCCAACATTTACAGCAACGCAATGGGTTTAAAGAAGTGCGCAAAAATTTAGTCTTCCTTATTTCTAATTCGAACACTTTTATCTTTTGCTATGAACTAGAATCTCTGCAACTGTTTTATGAGAGAGAGAGAGAGAGAGAGAGAGAGAGAAGAGAGAGAGAGAGAGAGAGAGAGAGAGAGAGAGAGAGAGAGAGAGAGAGCGTATCCGATTTAACCCCTTTTTCCTAAAATTTCAAGTAATAGACAGGTTCGGGTAACAATCAGAAAATTTGAAGCGTCTCCTATTTCAAATAAATAGTTTCATGTGCTACTCCTCCCTCCCTCACAGTGGTTACATTTGCATGGAGTTTCCAAGTTAATGTTTCCTATAGCTACTATGCCTTACTTTAGCTGGGCACATTAATTTCTACTCAATATGTTTCTTTTGACCAAAGCAGTAATTATGCCCCTAGCGATCAAGTGGCTGAAGAAAGATAACAGTTGTGAACGGCCAGACTTCCATTAAAGTATGTACATTCAAATCATAAATAAAAATGTGATGTCCTCAACAATATCTCGCTCTAACACATTACCGCAAGAGCAACGGAGGATAAGAAGAATACATATGTTAATTTCTTTGATAACAAGAGGGCAGCTGTTCCCAAAATGCGAGATAACGAGCTTCCTTTATTTCTCCTGAGCCAATGGGAGAATTCGGCCACGTCGCCGAAGGTACACATCACATGCAAGGGGACCCATGATCCCACCTGTTCTGTTCCCATTAAAAATAGAATAAGGTGAAATACATTCTGCATGCGTACGTGCCTATAAAACATTCACGTGGGACAATAACTACCTGTATTTATTTATGCCCATCCGTTTTCTTTATGAAAGGGGGTAGGGGATAGGGGTAGAGCGGAGAGGAGTAGGGGTTACTACGGTATTCTATCATTCGGTCATGAGGCTATGAATAATCGAAGAGACCCCACTTATTCCTTCCCTCCTCCTCCTCCCCTTAGATTTTCCATATTTAAAATCAAAACGAACAATCGCAATTTTTGGGAATACTCAACAACTCTTTCAATACATCCTATCAATTATTCTATGTTTCCGCAAGCATTTCGTATGCTCAGTTGCGGATAGACTTTTCAACAAGCACACAGACACATTTACAATACTCACAAGCAGTGGGTTAGAACGTTATCACACTGAAATTCGTCTAGAACTGAGTAGATGTTAAAATATAAAAGGCAATAACGCTTTCCTTATGTATACGTAAGAATACAGATTTCTATTCCAACGTTAATATTTTGAATGATCTCACATCTGTTTCCCTTAGTCCGACAACCTATGCCTGCGAGGTTATACTCTCCAAAGAATCATTTTCCATTTTTCTGTTAATGCAGTTAGTCGGAGCAATAATGAAGTTCTAATCACCAAGTTGATAAAAAAAAAAACTACTTACTCATCAGTGTTAACGTCAAATTACAAATTGGTCACCCAGGTCCCCGAATGCATGACAAAACGTGTACATACCTTCATACATAATATATTTGTTTATGTACACGTAATCTTGTCTTCACATGCGCATTTTCTATGGGGGAAATTTTACTAACTTGGTTTCTAGTTGTTGTAAATATGTCATTTCCCAGAAAATTCCACTTGAACGATATACCTCTTTTTCGCAAGCATAGACTATAACACATGTATGTACATAGTTCCGTATTTTATTTCCAATGAATGGAATCTGTGTACATATATTTTTTTTTTTTTTCATATACAAACTTATCAACGAGTATGGCTTTTATGCATTTTTCTTGCACCCGATAAACTAGTAACCAGTTAAAATTATTTTTTTTTTACCAATCAAATAATCTCTCTCTCTCTCTCTCTCTCTCTCTCTCTCTCTCTCTCTCTCTCTCATAGGCTCATAGGCATAAAAGGAATTTACTTTGAGATTACTGCACAGAAATAGCTCTCCTTTCACACCAGTTTATTGCAATACAACTAACTTTTTTAATATGATTTCTCTGTGCGTGTTGCACGCATACACACTAATGGCCCTTTTTAGTATTATAAGTATGCATTCACTATTCTTCTCTACAGCGTTTGCCACCCAACCTGAATAAAAACACGAAATTGTTACAGCATATAAACGCGTACGTAACGTGTATAAACAAAAACTGCATTATGAGCTGTTTAGTAAATACAAGAGCCCATGTTGGCACTTAGTGCCAGCGATCTATAAAGAAAAAGGTAGTTGTTCCTGTCTCGTAAGCATACGATATCGCTAACGACTGCACTTGGTTATCACCATCAACACCGTTTCCACCCACCGTGGTACTTTCTCTCTCTTTATTCTCTTTAAATGATAATTACGTTTTAACTCATTGCACCAACGAATTCATAAAGTCTACTATGCCTGTAAAATGTGGATTTTCATCTCTCTCATTTCTTAATCTTTATTCTCCTTTCCATTCGCCTTAAGTATTGTAAATATAAGAAATTAAGAATAATTACAATACTCAGGGTGAACTTTTACTGGTATCAGATACCAGGAATTTTTTTATATAATTTTTAGAGTGAAGTATTTAATAAAATTTATCAAATTATGAGTACTGCATTAGTACTGTACAAGTATTATTAGAAAATGTAAGATTCTGTCTGTACAGTAAGAAGTTTAAAGATAGTGACAAATTACATATAACATTATAGTCGTCATATTTTGACAAATATTAAATTAAATAATGGAATTTCCTGAATAAACAACACATCTGGACTATACTGTACATTCAGACTATGAAGCGCGAAGTAGGAGATGATGAATGGAGAAGTATTGAATTAAAAGCTCAAGAAAGAGACGACTGGCGAAATCTAGCCGAGGACCTTTGCTTCAATAGGCGTAGGAGGACATGATGATGATGTTGACTGTACATGTTACATTTGTCCTTCTGACATATACACTTCTAGTGCGGTTATGTTAACTCCTGATATATATATTGTACTTTATGCTTAAGGATTTACAATTACTAGTTATGCCATTCATGCTTCTTCAAATTCTGATTATAAAGACAGATGGATATGGATAAAATATCCTTTAATCACAGACTACAAAGAATATTAAAAAAGAATATTAATAATATGGATAGTTTCTTCGATCTAGAGATGGATACTGGACGCTGTCGTTTTCTAATTGAATAATATCCCGTACATAAAAAAATGCAAGCATATATATATATATATATATATATATGTATATGTATGTATGTAATGTATATATATATATATATATATATAGATAGATAGATAGATATATAGATAGATTGTTAGATAGATAAATAATATATGTATATATATATATATATATATACATATATATATATATATATATATATCTGTAGGTGTGTGTTTCTTTCCTTTCACGCTCAGGGGAAAAGGATAACCCATGAGGTACACTCGGAAACCACGCTACCACAAATTGCCGAACCAGCGGGTTGTAGTTAGGAAAGGGGGATAGGGTGAGAAAGGATGAATCTGTGTGTGTGTGCATATGTAACTAAATATTTAGCTGTCATTTTTGCGGATCGAGTATACTAGTATTATAATAAGCAAATAATTCATCGATTTCGAGTAAAGAGAAGCTTGGGCGCCATTAACATTGCCATTATCGCGTAACAGTGTGATGGTGGTGCATCCTTTTGAATTTTACACTCATCACTTCATTATCTATACATCTAGCCTGAGTGAAGGACTCAGATACTCCCATTCTGGGAGTTATTGAAAATATCATGGACCTAAGGAAAAAAAAAAAAAAAAAAAAAAGGTTCGTTTCAGGCGTGAAATAAAACTATCTAATTCTTAAATGTCATTTTAAAGTGACATAGATTAGGATAGGCCTATATGACCATATTCTGATAATAGAATCTATTTTCTTTTTATTTCCATCAAATAAATCGTAAATACAAGATTTTTAATGTTTAGCCTTCATTGTCGAACTTTCGGAATGACTGGCAGATTTTCTTTAAAAGTTCCACTGACTTGAAACTTGTGGTATTAATAACTGCTTTCTTTTCTAACTTTTTATCATATTACATTATAGTAAATTGGGGATTTATATTAATCATAATAACGGGTGCAAAGGAAACTCAAATTATCAATTTCGAGACGAATTTTCCCAAGAACTGGAAGAGCAGAGATTGACTCATCTAGAGCCAGGTCATAAAGGTATCGTAGGAGACGATTAAATTGTGTATACAAGGATAATCTAAGAAGTGATATATTAGCATAAATTATCTATATCTCGGGAATCAATAATTCATTAATATCTAGTGGCATCTTTGATAATATATGAGCCACATTCCGAATTTAGTCACAGAATTTCATGTAACTTTTCATTCCCTCAAGTCATTGGTCTGTTTACACAGGAAGAAACTGAATATGACGACGTAAATATTATTAGGAAAATGAATATGATTCTGGAAATATTATGAAAAAAAAAATAATATGACACCAGAAATATTATGAAGAAAATGAACATGACACCGGAAATACCATGAAAAAAATGAATATGACACCGGAAATATTATGAAGAAAATGAATATGACAACGTAAATATTATGAAGAAAATGTATATGCAACGTATATGTGGATAAAATCAATAAGACAACGTAAATATTACGAAGAAAATTAATATGACAACGTAAATGTTACGAATAAAATGAATGTGACAACGTAAATATTATGAAGAAATCGAATATGACAACGTAAATATTATGAAGAAATCGAATATGACAACGTAAATATTATGAAGAAATCGAATATGACAACGTAAATATTATGAAGAAAATGAATATGTCAACATAAATATGAAGAAAATGAAAAGGACAACGTAAATATTAAGAATGAAATGTGAACTAAATTGCCATTTCGATCCCAAATGAGGATTAAACATCTAAGTGCCTAAAGCAAAGAATCTAAATACACAAAATGAGTTATTACTTGTCGCCATCAAGGAAAACGTCATAATACCCATAAAAAGAATAAAAGGGAAAAATATAATTATTAAGAAACAAACGTGACCGGAATCCAGTTTGTATTAAATTTGAAAGCGTAACATTGCGTGATTAGTTTTAATACGGCACGTTCAGTTTTTGGAAAGCAGTAGCGAGTCCGAAAAAAAAAAGTAAAAACTAAACACTGATTAAAAGTATTTTGTTTACAAACGTAATTTCCAAATGAGGCGGTTTAAGATTGACATTTTTGTAAATGATTTTAATCGAATTGATTGAAGTTTTAAGTGAAATTCAACCATCACCAATATCAGGGGATGACTGGATGGTAGATTTTTTAATAAATTTCAACTTATCACCTCGTAATTTAGAATGGTAATTCTTGTTGTATTATTAGGACTTTTTCGCTTCTGATGAATTGATACACTGAAATTGTTTTATGTAATTGATGATGCCTCAGGCATAAACATTGATAGAATTTCTTAAGGAGTTACCGACCAAAAACATGAAACATTTGCCGTATATATGAAAGAATTCATTGTCATTATTTTTTCCGTAAAAGAGAGGGAAAAATAATATTCCTTAAATGCGATTTGCTAAGTTATATAGCTAAAGTTAGCATTGCTCAGAAAAAAAAAAATTAAATCTGTTTAAGAAAGTCTATACTTGTAACAAAAACGTTCGTGGTAACTTGTCATGGAAAATTAACTTGTCATGGAAAATTAACTTGTCATGGAAAATTCTGAAACTGGAAGATGAAAGTTTGATCTGTATTATTTAGAATTATCAGTTACTAGGTATACTCAACTGGGGACTGGAGGTCCATCACATTTACATCACACACACACACACACACACACACACACAAACAAAAACTAACTCTGGGCCTCGGGTGTGTTCGAATTACAATAGTTTGTAAAATTATCATGGATATGTTAATTCTCTGTATAGGATAATTACAAGGAAAATTGAGTCAGTATTAATAAAGTATTGCGTGGGAGGTTTTGCAGATAATGCGTAAACCAATTGGCTGTCTTATGTTAATTGTTCAGTAAAGAAGGAATAAACACAATTGGGAATATCTAACTTCTTTACAGAGAGGACAGTAAGCCACCAGTTTATTTATAAATATGATGTGATTATACAATTGAAGCTATCGTTGATATTTAGGACTTCTTCCGATCCTCTCTTGCCACATCCCATTCCCGTCAGGGAATGGGAACGTTAGCAAGCAGAGAGAGAGAGAGAGAGAGAGAGAGAGAGAGAGAGAGAGAGAGTCTAACTGATAACGAAAAATTCTCTACGATCCATGGAACCATAACTAATGAGTGAATGTGTAAATCTATGTGTGCCATTCCATACTGTTCATAGAAATTTTCCATCACTGTAAATGATGGTGATGATAAAAGCTACATGTGATCCTTATAAATGCGTATATTCTGAATACATGTCTGGCTAAGGATATGCGTCCATGAGTATACGCGTATACAATCTACATCTATAGAAGGTACGTAGTTATGTACACATGTACACATCTGGCTATACATCCGGTGACAAACGAGCAATTAGACATAAGCCCTTTCTATGTCCCTCCGGAGTAAGAGCAAGACTAGGTTCTAGGATCTCAACTTCTACATCCTCTGTTGCTACAGGATGTGTGACAGCGTCAACTAAGGGTGAAATGAAGAAACATCACAATTAGAATATACCATCACCCAAAGATTTAGACATTATAAGATGAAATTTAGATTACGATTGCATCTAAAATCCACTTTCTCTTCCTGCTATACTACTTGAACCGAAACCGACTGCGATTCTCAATGGGACGTCATTATTATTATTATTATTATTATTATTATTATTATTATTATTATTATCATTATTATTATTATTATTATTATTATCAGCTAAGCTATAACCACAGTTGGAAAAGTAGGATGCTATAAGCCCAAAGGTTCCAACAGGGGAAAAATAGCCTAGTGAGGAAAAGAAAAAAACTACAAGAGAAGTATTGAACTATTAGAATAAAATACTTTAAGAATAGTAACAACATTAAAACAGATCTTTCATTTGTAAACTATATAAAGAGACTTATGTCAGCATGTTCAAGATAAAAACATTTGATGCAAGTTTGAACTTTTGAATTAAACTTTTGAAGCTCTACAGACTCGACTACCTGATTAAGAAGATCATTCCACAACTTGGTCACAACTGGAATAAAACTTCTAGAATACTGTGCAGTATCGAGCCTCGTGATGGAGAAGGCATGCCTATTAGAATTAATTGCAAACCTAGTGTTCCGAACACGATGGGACTGTCTGGGAAGATCTGAATTTAAAGGATGGTCAGAATTATGAAAAATCTAATACAACATGCATAACGAACTAATTGAACGACGGTGCCAGATATTATTATCTAGATCACGAATAAGAAATTTATTAGACCATAAGTTCCTGTCCAACAAATTAAGATGAGCATCAGCAGCTGAAGACCAGACAGGAGAGCAATACTCGAACAAGGTAGAATGAAAGAATTAAAAGACTTCTTCAGAAGAGATTGATCACCGAAAATCCTAGGACTTTCTCAATAAGACAATTTTTTTTGTGCAATTCCCCATAAAGCTTTATTTTTTCCTATAAAAGTACTAAAATCAGCTTGTAGAACTAACTTTTCAGTTTACTTGAAGTTTTGTAGCACCTCATGAAGTGTGCAGTTGAAGTCAATTTTAGTTGCTCATCAGCTTCCAATGTGGAGTACAGGCAAAGACGAGTGCCAAATCTGGCCTTGGAACATTCTTACATTCCAGATTCCAATGATTAGCTTATGATTAATTTATTTGTGGGCACAAAGTTTAGTGTAGACAATGTTTGGGCCACTTATTCTAGGTACTCACTTTGAAAGCGTGAACTGTGTGACTCCTTAAAATCAGCTCGGTCACATATGTGACTGCTGATGACGAGTACCACTCCAAATTTAGCCCACTCACCACCAGCCGAATCTAACGTACACTGTCCTGTGCAGGACTCAGACTGAGAGCAGCCAGCCCCATTGTCGACCTGCTCCTACAGCCCTAACCCATCGCCAAAGGGACTTGATGATGATGTTTTGATGAAGAATGACGTGATTGGACTGAGGAATAATTAATTTGAGATGAAGGGTTGAGCATGGGCCTAAATTTACAATCTTCACTTAGCCCCCCTAATGTCAGGAAACAAGGAGAAACTTCGATGACCTACTGTAAATGGCAACCCAGTTGCAGAGGATTATCAAAGAATCACAAAAGTTACCAAAGAAAAGTAATTATCCTGACTCTCGACTTAAAACCTGGCCCCTGTGCATGCTTCATCCTTACGGTAGATCATATAGCAAGTGATACCACAAACTTAGTTAATCCCCTCAATTGAAATGGTAGCCTATTGGAAACGTCCCTGCTTGGCGCTTGCCGTACTAGGACTCGAGTCCCGCTCAAACTCTATTGTTTCTTTAGTGGTTGCAACCTCACCATCCCTGTGAGCTAAGGATGGGGAGGGGGTTTGGGGGAGTATATTATAGTAGGTCCTCCTGTCATCAGCAGTCATTGCCTGGCCCTCCCTGGTCCTAGGTTAGGTGGAGAGATGCTTAGGTGCTTATCATATGTATAATATATACATATGGTAAGTCTCCACGGTATTGTCCTGCTTGCTAGGGCAATGCTACTGTCCCTTGTCTCTGGAATTCTTGAGTTGCATTTAAACCTTTAAACCCGGGTGTGATACTTGGTGTCAACAATGGCAGTAAAGTGTAGAGGTGCCAGGTAAAACGTCTTCTTGGGTCATAACGCCAAAATCGCATCTAGTGTTCCCAGGTAGTCACCATCCAAGTACTGACCAAGGTCTGCGGATATCAACCGGGTCCACCGTCGCTTAACTTTGCTGATCAGATGAGAAACGGTTTTCATTGTGGTACGGGCGTTAATAAAAATAGACGAGCCCAAATTATAAGAGCAGTTCTAAGAACAACACTAACGAAAATTATGATATATACCTATATCAACAAGTGATAAACGTTTACAATCTAAACATTTAATAGAATTGACTCGGCTCTTTTCTGTTTAACGTCATCAAAACCATTCCGACCTGTCAGTAATAATTCTCTCTCTCTCTCTCTCTCTCTCTCTCTCTCTCTCTCTCTCTCTCTATTGAAAACAGACGTTCAAAGCATGACATTTATGTCATTTTCAATTCATAAACACGTCACTTTGTCGCACCGGGCTAATTTACGACTTTTAGCGGGACGGCGAAAAAACGACAGGTATCATCTGCCATATTTGTCCATGATTGTACGCATGAGAGAGAGAGAGAGAGAGAGAGAGAGAGAGAGAGAGAATTTTACTTTTCATAAAGAAGTCTCATTAAATACGCCATTGATGTCTGTGATGTATTAATTAGGGCTAAAATATGAGAGAGAGAGAGAGAGAGAGAGAGAGAGAGAGAATTGGGACCACAATATATGAAGTTTATATATATATATACATAATATATATATATATATATATATATATAGAGAGAGAGAGAGAGAGAGAGAGAGAGAGAGAGAGAGAATTATTTTTCATGAAGAAGTCACATTAAATACAATATTATTAATTAGGACTGCAATATATGGAGTTGAGAGAGAGAGAGAGAGAATTTTACTTTTCATCAAGAAGTCACATTAAATACGACATTAATATCTATGATGCATTCATTAGGGCTAAAATATATGTAGTTTAGAGAGAGAGAGAGAGAGAGAGAGAGAGAGAGAGAGAGAGAGATTTACTTTTCATGAAGAAGTCGCATTAAATACATTAATATATGTGAGGCATTAATTAGAGCTAATATATATATATATATATATATATATGAGAGAGAGAGAGAGAGAGAGAGAGAGAGAGAGAGAATTATTCTGCTGACATATCACACGCCAAGATACGAACATTTTATATAAAATCCTGTACACGGCTGTCAGCTTCATCCAAAGAAATCTCATTAAAAGAAACTAGAAAGAAAATTCTCCCTCGCACATGAGAGAATCACTCTAAGTAAACCTACATACAAAAGCACACAAGGTTTGACAGAAGGTTAAACATCTAGTCCGATTATTCTTGCACAATGATTTTGGGACAATTTTCTAGCTAGCTATCTACTGAGCACGGTAACCTTCTTCCTTCAGTTATTTCATGCACAGGATATCATGCAGATTTTGTTATAGCTGTAATTCCACCTTCTGCCATCCTTTGTTCATACTTTCACAACAGCCAAGGTGCTCGTAACGTTTCAAAATTACTACCTTTGAAAACACACCTTGAATCAAGTCGTATTCTTTGGAAAAGCAAAATCTTATTAGAATCATTTTTCCAATCTCACTTCAGTTTAGTATGTTGGCCATACATGTCTATGACTGCTAGTTCCTTTTAACATTTGCCGTTGACCTTTTCTGACTTCCTTTTCCCTGTTATTAATGACAGTTTCCAGACGCTCTTTTCTCCATCTTTCCTCTTCTATTGTCTTATCTTCTTCCCATTTATGAGTTTGAGCTAAACACATTTCCACAGACCTTTTTGTTTTGATTTTTCTGTCTGTCAAAATGGTATAAAACTTATGATTTCTATCAAAAGTTTGGATGATGAGGGAATTTCATATTGCTAAATATGCTGAGTATGCAGGATCATATTTTAATTTCCATTACTAAAATTTTGGGTAAGGCTTATTCGTCCTCGGTTGGGGTTGGGTATTGTTCCCTCAATTCTAGTTATTGGTCATTTTCGTCTTCCTTATAAATTATAAATAACCCTTGCAAAGTCTTTTTTTTTTCTGGAGTCTCTCCATTGCCACAAGTTACTTTTCCTATTATTTCAGAGTATCATTCTGTTGGTCTTAACGAGTGTAACGAGACTTTTAATAGACCTTGCAGATTCTGATGTCAATTCACCCACAGCTGCAATGTTTTTAAACGTTCTATTTCTCATCTTCGTGACTCAGACTAGCCCTTCACTTCCTTCAAAACTAAGCCACGCCATTTTCTTTCCCTTTTATATTATCCCCTGGCTAAATAAGGGCATTGTGTTTGCCAATGGTCCTTCATATAAACCTTTACATCCTTCCAATTCCGTTTCCACCATATACATATACTACACGAACAAATCCTTGCAACAGACCCAATATTATTTATTTCATATGCATTCTGAATTTGCACTTCACTTCCATACAAGAGATTAGGCTCAACGACAACTTAATACATTCAAAGCTTGTTTTCCATAAATACTTCAATTCTCTTCGAAGTATCGTGCATATACAGTCCTACCTTCCTTGATTTACCCAACCTTTACTGTGACTCACCTTTTCTTCCATTTTTTCATCATGCATTACGTTTACCTCACAATTCTATTATGAACAACCAACATCCCCCTTTCACTAACCATGCTAAATGTCTTTATTCCATCTTCCTGGTTTCTATTTACCCTCGAAAACTTTCTTTTGCTCCGATTTGCTTTAATATTACTCGTATTACAATTTGCTAATATCCTCCACCAGCTTCTGCCTTTTCTCTTCACTATCCTTAAACTTGGTAATTTGTAATCAAGTTCTGTATATCTTCTGCGTTACCATACTTTTTCACATTTCACATAAGAGTTTCATAGAAATACTTGTACTCGCAGACTATTCCTTGTATATATTCGCACTATCCTCCCACCATCCAATGACTGTCATCTGTCTTACTTTCTCAATCAAAATAAATTCCCATTTTATCCACATTGATAAACTAGGAAATTCTAAGCTCCTTTATAATCTTAGACCTTGTACAAATGAACACTTTTACTTTTCTTTCACATTTTAATCTGCCAGATATACCATACACACCCTAATCAGTCTCTCAATCCACCTCCTACCCTTGGCCAGTAGCATCTCACTTCTAATCCCAACGATAGTTGTTGTCCTTCCAGTCTTCAACCTTTCAAATATTTTCCTGACCTTACAAGCAGTCAACTCCACAAGAACTTCCCAACTAAAACCAACCCATCACACGCTTGCCTCATTCAGCTCTGCCTCTGCTGTCTCTAACAATCAATAAATCTTAGCAGTTCTTAGGCTGTCAACCCAGGACTACATTATTCAAACAGCATTCGTACAGATGCATATTTTATTATGGATTTCAGTTACTTGTCAACTATTTTCTATACACACACATCCCTACCGTCCCAAATAATTATAAGAAGTGGCAACCTAAGCTGAAATTAAGAAATCTGCAATATGAACAAGTTACTTGCCTAGATGAACCATGTTCCAATTGTCAAATAATTTTTTTAGAAACAGAAACAGTCAATGCGTAACAAAAGTTTCAGAGGATATTAATCATTTTTCTGACCAGATTATACAGCACAATCATAATTAATTTTTTAGCTGATGACTGTATTAATATTGAAGTAAATGATGCAATTCATGCTAGTATTAAATCAATCGCGTCTTATGAGTTTATTTTATTCATCAGAACTTTAGAAAAATACTATTTAACAAGGCAGTGACATCTCAACGCAATCCATTTGCTATTTTCTTAAGACACAGGAAGCCCTCGTAACATCATGGAAGGGCGAACACTTGATATATTTCTAGACAGTTCCCAATAAAGAATTCATGCCTTAAATTAATTGAAATGGGCAAAACACCGCTTGATATATTACTGTAGGTTGTTGATTTTTAGTATAAAATAGGTATTTTCAATTTCTTTCATAATTTCATTCTAGCTAAAAACATTAGTATGTCCCCGGGCTACTTTTAGGATATAAATGTATAGTATTAAAAAACATACTAGTAATTTCAGCAAAACAGAAGTTTCAATAAAGGATGATAGATTAAAATGGCGAATTCCATTCAGGAGCATATTGATATTATTAACGAAGAATTAAAGTTCACAAAACAACCAAACAAGTTCACAAAACAACCAAACAATGATTGCCTACGACAAACATACTTTAAGTAGTTAAAGTTACTGTAAATAAACACATTTTAGTCATTAATGACATTGAACTCCTTTCAAATTCTTCAGCTATGATATATATATATATATATATATATGTATATATATATATATATATATATACACACACACATATAGGAACCTTTTCTGAGTGAGGATATCTTAATGTGGTGAAAGGGTTTGCGTATCACCATGATTAGCAAAGCTGCACTACCCAAGGACACCCATGCTAGGTTCGGTTTAAGTCTCCCCCCCCCCCCCACTCACCAATAAACAATAATGAAAACTGGCCAAACTCCAGACATAAATAAGGATATGTCTGAGACCTTTGTCCTATAATGTACTAGAAATGATTGTTTTTGTTATATTTATATATATATATATATATATATATATATTCATATATATACATATATATACATATATATATATATTCATATATATATATATATATATATAATGAAAGGTGTACAACCGGGTCAAAAAAATTTTGGGTTTAACGGAAACTTGGAATTCAGGGTTTGTCTGCGAGTGAAGCAGTATATACTATACGCTACAGTATATCTAATATGGATTTTTCTCCTTTGAATGGCTCCAAATTTCCATTTCTTAACAATAAATGTCTTCAGCAACCACAGATATTAGTTAGGACCATGATAATTCCCATTTCTGCATATCTTACCTTTCACCTTTGTTTCGCTAAATGTTATGAGTCAGTTCTATTTTTATGTAAATCAGTCACCATGTATTCCTTACCCTTGGCACCAAACACATACACATTCAAACCCCAAGACTTAGTATTTTATTGTATTCCATAATGTGCAAAAAAGATGCGTGGGGTCGCAAACCCCAGTGGCCTGGAAATTTTGTTATTACCATACCATGCATCCCAACAAGATTGCTATTATTATCATTAATCAGCCTTAAACACGAATGTCAGTGGGGTTACCATTGCCATCAGAAGAAGAGGTTACTATGCTTAATTTCCTCTCGCCAAGAGGCTCAAAACCATTCACCAGTTGCGCCTCTGCTTTACAGGACATATTATTTACAGTTATATTTGGGCACTTCCAATATTAACAATGATCGGAGGTAATTGTCCTTTATAAAATGGACCAACCTTGTGTTCAAGAGAAAGACTAAACAAGCCTTAATGGGCTCATAACTTTCCACTGGGCACTTTTCTGTTCTGGCATACGATGTGTTAGAATGAAAAAAAAAAACACAGAAATTACCTCGGACATCACCTTACCTATCCATTTTAATTGATTGACCTGATATATAAAATATATATACACACGTATATACATATATATAACATATATACATTTTCATATATAAATATACATAATATATATGTGTAGACATACATAAGTATTCAAGCTTAAACATTACACACACACACTCATATATATTTATATAAATATAAATATATATATATATATATAAATATAAATATATATATATATATATATATGTGTGTGTGTGTGTGTGTGTGTGTATGTGTGTGCGTGCGCGATTGAACGCTTCACATAAGATTACTGATTTCATGAGGATCTAAGTCCTTAATGGAGGATGCATCATTGGCTAAAAAGTCAAAAGGTCATTGCGTGGTTTCTCAACCGTGAAATTCAAGTGTGAAGTTGAAAACTACCGCTCATTGACAGTTCTTTAATAAATTGTTAATTTGTCTGTAATAATCAAAGCACCTGAACATTCAACTCCAACATATTGTGCTTATTTGTTACACAAATATATGTTCTTTTCCTTTCTTGTCCTTCTAATATGAAACCCATTCGTGTGTGTGGGCACCCTTAAGAACATCTTTTAATATCTTGAAAACAAATATCTCAATTAATTTGATCATTTTTGTTACATCTCATAAATGTATATCGTAATTTTTCAAGCCGTTATATTCCACAATTAGGTTTCATAATAAATAAATCCTGTAAACCTACATTACATTTCATGAACGCGTCTTCCATAAACATATACAATTTCATAAACGCATTTTTCTATAAACATGTCTCACATTTAATAATCCACAATACATTCTTCAGATTCCATACATTTCTTAAATCAGTTATAAATTCCAATTGTCTATGCCAGCTTTAATAATTCTAACATTAAACAAATACTCATCTCATTCTCGAAACCCGAGTCACATTCCGGCTTATTTAATTCGCTGCACAAATTCCAGTCATATTTTATAAACTTCAATTATATTCAACAAAACTTGCACCATTTTGGCAGCTTCCACAACTTTCCATTAATTTCACTCTCATTTTTAAACACAAATCAGTTATCATTTATGATAAAGTCAATAAACGAAGTCGTTTGTTCATTTAAGCAATATAAGTGGTTACTGCTCAATAGGATGAAGCTATAACCATAACATAATTTACTTTGATTTATATTCTGCCACCTAATTTTATCAATCAATTAATGCAAACTTCACAGTCGCGGGAAACTATTGAAGCTGAAGCATATATCAGCAACATAAAAATAATTCCTGATCATTTAAAAGGAATTGAAGAATTTCCGACTATTTCATCACATCCAACTTTAAGTGGAAGGACGCCCAGAAGCGAGTCATTTTTAATCATAACATTAAAAAAGAATCTATGATATTGAAGCTCAGTTTTAAGCGTTATTTTTTGTCTATAATAAGAGCTACATGGGAAAGGATTTTTATGTGAAGGTGATCTAGAATTTTCACCTTCTCTTGCAAATTTACGATATGAATGTATCGTAATTATACCAAGACCTGGGAACAAATTATTACCAAATAACGTATATATCAAACTATATGAATATCATTGAAAAGAATGAACATATGCATATTAAGTAGTAATATATTTACACTAGCTTTAAATAGTGATCGCCTAACTAATAACAATGATTTTTATAAATACAAAATATATTTTTCGAATATCATATATATAAAACCTCAACGAAACAATACAATTATATTATTCTCCCTCAGGACGACTACTTACGAAACCGAGCCTTGTAATACGATCAAATTCACCATCATTGTGTCATTTACATTGTCAATGCTGGTACACAAGTTGTTCGTATTTCTATTTGGAATATGAATTACTGATATGTGATGTCTTGCTGTTATTCCAACTACAGTAGTACAAACAATTAAATGCATCATTGACGCAATCTTTTCTCCATATCAATTTGCATTGAATGATAAGGCAGGAAAGACTACTATTTATCAAGAAGCATCAAGAAAGAATATTCATATCACTCCCAACTTTGTAAATATATGCATTACTCACGTTTATATGTGAATCTTATTCCTAAACGCTATAATATAAAATCAGTCGAACATAATAAGGATAATATACCAATCCCCTGACACAATTGTTTCATTAACCATATCATCATGAGAGAGAGAGAGAGAGGGAGAGAGAGAGAGAGAGAGAGAGAGAGAGAGAGAGAGAGAGAGAGAGAGAGTCATTAACCTCTGAACGAGAGGGAAAGTCTGAGTAAAAGCCTCCCTCCTACTTCCCTCCCCCAGGGACATAACACGACCCACCCCGGGGGCCGCTCCTAACCCCAAGAGCCCCCATAAAGTTGAGAGCCAGGAGGCGGTATTCCAAAATTGAGCTCTTCGGCGAGATGTATGTAAATGAAGTAGTGAGGAAATAGGAGGAGGAGGTGGAGGAGGAGGGAGTGAGAGAAAGACATTTACTGAATGAAAAGCGGGATACATGAGTGGGGTGGAGTTTCGGGAGGGTCAGTTTGCAGTGCAGGACGGAAGGGAGAAGAAATGTGCTTATTGATAATAAAAGATCTGTGAAATGGGAAGAGGTTGACGGGGACAGTCACTGAGAATTCAAAAGGATAATAACAACGGTAATCATAATATAAAGAAGATACCAGTAATAAAGTCAAAATATACGAGAAAGACAGGAATGAAATTAGTATTGATCCAGCGTCTCAATGCAATAATTACTGTAGCACATCAAAGATTACGGAGTGCAGAATTGCAAAACTCCGTGCAATCTCCTACAACAACAACAACAACAACAACAACAACAACACATAAGTTCCTACGAAGTTGACGGTATTCAATGAAATACAACACAGGTAAATACTAGCTATCTAAATACTACTTAAGCCTTAAACGATTTCGTAATTCACAGTAGTCACATAGGTCAAAATTTTGCTCTCTCTCTCTCTCTCTCTCTCTCTCTCTCTCTCTCTCTCTCTCTCATATATATATATATATATATATACATATACATATATATATATACATATCTATATATATATATATATATATATATGATGTGTGTGTGCCAGTTTTCCTCACCACGCTGGCCACTGCCGATTGGTGATGGTGGGATATTTTAGTCTGATCGCTCTCGACACACCATTCTAGTATGGGTTGCCCTGACTAGTATAGCTTTGCTGATCGTGGCGATGCGGAGGGGAAGAAAGGGAAGAGGGTGGATTGACAAGCAATGAAAATTTTTTGGTATAGACTGGCATAAAAAGCCATAAACAGAGGCGATAGGAAAGACATGTCTGAGGCCTTTGCCCTGCAGTGGAATAGCAACGACTAATGATAGCATTAATTTCTTTGTACTACATGTACTGAAAAATTCATTTTCTGTTTAAATAGATGGGATAGTATATATGTCACAAATGATAACTACCATAATATTGACAATAAATAAATCACCCCTACAAGTATATATATATATATATATATATATATATGTGTGTGTGTGTGTGTGTGTGTGTGTGAAACGGTTAACACAGGTTAAATTCTTCATAAGTTATTGAAAATGTATTCATCACATTCAAAATCATTAAATCTCCTTTAAGTTTAATACACAGTTAAAAGAATGAACACGTTGTAATGCGAGAAAAAGTAAAGAAACACACGATGCAATATAAATAGTCTCATTAAAAGGCAATATCACCAAGTAATTGGTAATATCGTTATTTGCCATTCAATTATATCTTATCATTATCCCCTCGACCATTATCAGTAGTAAACGTATAATTCATGAACTCCTTTCTTTCATATATTTTGTAGAAAATACAGTTTTTCAGACATTGGCAGATTAGAGTACTGAAGGTAAGTCATAATCTTTTTAATTACCCAGAACTTCGTCTAAACAATGCGTCGTTTAGTTTGAGGAAGTTTTGCTTAAATGACCCAACAAGAAATAAACTCCAATCAATAATCAAGGGACTTACCATAATAATTAATTCTCTCGAGAAAAGGAAAATCTCATCTTTCAATAAACCAATAGAATTACCATGATTCCCAAACCCAATTGCAAAATAAACATACTAAACATATTGCAGGAAATAACAGAGGGAGAAAGAGAGCAAGCGAATAAATTCCCCCAAAACACGTGATAGAATACATAATGAACAAGCGAAATCTAATATAACACTTTTCACCCCCATTCACTTCACTGAGTGAAATGCTAAATCGACCACAACAATAACAAAAGCTTTCGAGGTCAGTCACATTTAAGCATCCAACATTAAAGCTCGGTAAATATCAAAGAAACAAAGATTGCATGTTCTGAGTAAGTTACTACACGCCAGAAACTTAAAGGTGAGTTGTTAAATCTTGGCGAGAGAGAGAGAGAGAGAGAGAGAGAGAGAGAGAGAGAGAGAAGGGGGGATCAGGATAGGTAGGGAGCGAGTGAAGTTAGTATGTGGTAGAGCAGCTGCCTGGGTGAGGAAGAAGGGAATGGGGAGGGGGGAGGGACGCTTCTGGGGAAAGGGAGATGGAGGGACAGTAGAAAAGAGTGAGAGACTGGCGTAGGAGGAGAGAGCAATGGGAGTACGAAGGGAGGGAGGGAAGGAGGGACACGGGAAGAGGAAGGAAAGGACTGCTACGAGGGAGGGCTTTCACAAGACAATGTGAAGAAAACTTGGAGGGAAGGGATAACATCAACATCATAGAGGGAGAGAGAGAGAGAGAGAGAGAGAGAGAGAGAGAGAGAGAGAGTACAGTATAACAATCCATGAAAACAATTATTGTACCTAGAGAAAAAATAAACGAATAATGTTGATCAACATAAACATGAATATTGAGAGAGAGAGAGAGAGAGAGAGAGAGAGAGAGAGAGAGAGAGAGATTTTATAACAATTGTACCTCGAGAAAAAATAAACGAATAATGTATGTGGATCAACATAAACATGAATAGTGAGAGAGAGAGAGAGAGAGAGAGAGAGAGAGAGAGATTCACAAACGCACGTCAATGTAATGTAACATTTTGATAAATGTAGTAGAGTGTGAAAATGCTATTCAGATTTGTTTAACATCAAACTCGAATGAAACCCAATGACACCTCATAAATATTGATCCACACAAAGCTATGCGTAACGAAAATCATTTGAAAAACAAAACAATATTCCAATACTAAACTTTAGGGATGTTACTTTCCCTTTAATAACAGAAAAGATTTTATGTATATATATATATATATATATATATATATATATATATATATTTATATGTGTGTGTTTGCGTGTGTATGTGTGTAATGTCTGCTTTAAGTATGTATTTGTGTTATAGGGCGAAATACCTTACCGAAAAAGAATACAAATTCAAAGATCCCATAGACTGTGTACAAACCTCGTGAGGTCGTTAGGAAAAGAAAATAAAATTGAAAAACATGACGCATTCGTTAAATGATAAATCATTAACATTCTTGAATGTAACTAAAATATCAGAAAAATAAAAGAAAGAAAACAGTCGAATCAAAAGCGAATTGAAGCGTACTTTAAATAGCCATGCAATATTAATAATCCAACAAAGTCATTGACCCACATTACACAACGAGTAGTATGACTTTTGGGACTCAACAACTCTCTCCCTCTTTCTCTCCCTCTCTATCTCTCATAACGGACCCAACATGTGTTGTCTCCCTCTAACTCACCCCTCTACAACTAAAATAAAGCCAATTATTGTTTTTCTCCCATCACTTATTTACATATCACCTTCAAAACGAAAGGAAAGAAACCCTAGTCTTTATTTAGACATAAACTGTCAGAGTACGCACGCAATGGCACTCGTTCATTCATAAAAATAACTCGTCTCGTGCGATAAGAGAAAGGTAATAATAGTAATATTAAATAAAACATTATCCCGCCGGCTTAAAATACGGTATGTGGCAACTTACTCAGACAGAAGCCTGAGGCAAGGTCGCTCTGTGTCTGAGTAGAAATGTGTGATTTAAATTGATATCCGCTTAGAGCTTCCGCAAACTTGGCTAGACTGCATTCCATTTTACTTCTTTTGTTTTTACTCTCTCTCTCTCTCTCTCTCTCTCTCTCTCTCTCTCTCTCTCTCTCTCTCTCTCTCTCTCTCTCTTTATATATATATATATATATATATATATATATATATATATATATATATATATATATATATATATATATAAGGTCACATTTTAACTGCATTACCTGTCTGCAAGAAAGTTCATAATCATTAACTTCAATGAGAGCAGTTTTACCATAATATAAATCATCTAATATCAAAAAGAATGAAAAAGGTGTAATAAATTCTGTATGAAAACAGCACCAACAAACTATATTCCTTTAAGCGGAGTCCAAATACAAGTGACGTAAAACCAAAGGAATGAATGAAATGGTTCAATAAAACAATCAACTTTATAAACAGAACCTCTCGCGCATCTGGCAGCCGATTTACTTAACAATTTTCCAAGTTACAAGTCAAACGACAACCAACTTGTTGAGTAATATATAAGAGAGAAAGAGAGCGGGGAAATAATACATAAAATATATTTCTCTCCTTCACCGCCTCGCACTCTCGAACTCAATTTACCCCAATCACCTGAATTTAATTAGAAATAATTGAACAACGTCCCGACTTACATCTGGAGAAAATCACTAAGCGGAAACCACCACATTTAAATGATCCACGCTGACTCACATTATGGCAACACAATATAATATAGAAATTGGTAACTCGTTTGGATTCAAGTTCAAGGGCGATAGGGGGTGCTAAGGAGGGAGCTACCAGGAGGAGGAAGAGATGGGGAGAGAAGGAGGCTGGAGATGAGAAGGAGGGAGGAGGAGATTGGGGGCAAAGAGAGTGAGAGGAAGGGGTAAATGGGAGAGAGGGATTCGACAGGGGGGAGAGAGAGAGAAAGAGACAGTGAGAAGAGGCGGGGGAGGTGTTGAGGAAAGGATTGAGGGAGTCTCGGAGGGAGAAATATTTGTGAACCACTTTAAAGAAAAGGGAATCATGTATAATATTAGCCGTACAAGAACTGCGTCCCAGATACTGATATTTATATAGAATTGATTCACTGAAAGGCGTTGTTAGCTCTAGCCAAAGAGAGTTCCTTTGGGATTTCAACAAAAAAGGGGCATGCTGACGTCATAATACACTTGTTACCAAGCAACTGATCGCCGGCATATTGGAAATAAAACAACACACATTGGAAATTATAGAAGACAAATAAATAGAATTGTCCCTAAACAACTGGACTAAGCTAAATGAAACTTGTTTAAGATTTGAGTGTATATAACCCTACCAAAATAAAGGTTGGAGTCGGACAATTTATTTTATAGTATTTATTATACCCGATCGATATTGACAAGAAAGCGGACCAGAAACAGTTCACGCTAGAGAAAGAAATATGTGGCTCTTTTAATTCAGTTTAAACCGGCCGTATGGATTCACGAACCATGAGGGTTCAGCAAGTCTGGTAAGTTGTAACAAGGAATAAGGTGACTGTCGTTGACCTCTACATGAGACGAATGATATGGGGAAATTAAGATCTTTTTCTTAGAGGGGACTACTCTGATACTGCGATATAGAAACATGCAGACACTGAGAGTCGAGTGTCTACAACTGTTAAAGGGATTTGCAAATACAATTAACTGTGCCAACATTGAGATAAGATAGAGCCAATGTCCTTTGGCGATGTTACGTCATATTAGATTGATAGCTTCATAGATTAGTCCCAAAATATATTAGGGTAACTTTAAGACTATGTTGCTGTGATGTTGAATCTATTATAATGGCTACCCACTTTCTAGCAACATAAATACGATGAATAGTTGATTTCAGATAATTAATATTGCAAATTTCTTCAACTATATTACCATATTTATGAAATGGGTATACATATTTGACCAACTGATCTCAAATCTAAAGGACTGAAACTAAGTTTGCCATTTATCAAAAGGGTCTACTTCCTTGCGAGTGTAATGACAGAAACCTACAATAGTTTTCTGTGTTTTCATGTTAGCGATAAAAAGAGTATCCTAAAGGTCATAAAGTGTCTTCCAAGAAAAAACATTATTTCCCCAACATGTCAAGGGTGTACATTATTGCAAGATAAAATTTCTAACACATTTGCAAAATTAAATCTCTACTTACATTAAGTAGTATTAGATCTGTGCCTCAATTCCTGACACCTAAGCTTTACACACTAGAGACTTTCCCATATTGAGAAGAACTATTCTCCTTCACATGTCCAGTCGTAAAGTTTTTATGAACAATTTAAACTATAGCAGCAGAACCATTAAAATGACAGAATTACCAACAAATCCCAAAATATTTTATCTTGTTAGATTCAATGACAATCGTTAAAATTAAGCAAATTTCATCAGAAAACCTATATGTAAAACACTACTGCATCTTTGTGGGATGAGATCAAAGCGTTACATACAGAACCTTATACTATTCCAACCTGTAATTGTTCAATATATAGAATTCCTTCAGATTTTCTAACAAAATTCTGCGATTCATGGTATTACCATAGCTTTCCATGTCTAAAAATTTGTAAATACTCCAGAGAGAATTAAGATGGTTGGTAATAGCGTTTTCTAACTATTTGACTAATTCCTAAAACGATGTCAACATCAACATTGGGAATCAATATAATTTCATCTGCTATCCAATACACAAACAGTTTTTAAAACAAGGATACCAAATATAATTAGCCTTTACTCATTTCAAATGTTTAGAATTTCTAACTTTTAGTTTGTTGCACTTTCATTATTGAAGCTACGAAATGATAAATTTTCATAGTAAATGCATAAACATTCAATTAGCTAAATGACTATACAGCCATTACATAACCACTCAATAGTAAAAGGGCATAAGAAATATAAACACGCGTGTGAAAGGAACACCATGCTAAACGATGAAGCGGTTGTTAAAAAGAAAAAAATAGGGTATTAATAAACAACCAGGTATGGTGTAATCATAGCGTGTGTATCAAGAAGTCTACGGGAAATGCACTCCATAAAGGTACCCGAGTCTAACTTACTTTGGGATGGTAGTCAACATCTCGACGGTAAGGACTTGCCTGCAGGCCTCATTCTACCAAAGTAATTTTCTACGGTTTCGCCGTATTACCTAAATTAACAACACACTATATAAGTTCTGCTAGACTGCCTCAACAGCAAGTAAAATCAGAATTTATTCACCTTAACCAACGATGAAAGATACGCACATTCAGAATATTCCAGTTATTTATAACTATTATTATGTATGATACTAAAATTTGAAAAAAAAAATAAGAAAGCAAGGATAGAGAAAGAAGCGAAGGTTGGAGTAAAAATAAGAGTAGTGTTTTAACAATAATAAAAAAATACAAAAATTTGAATATGGATTGCTCACACAAACACATCCCCCAATACTTTTAAGACATGCCCAAGCTAAGCGAAAGAAAAATTGTATAATGCAAAAATTTATACAACTGTTTGCATGTTCGGTAATACTTTCTTATAGACATAGCAACACCACTAAAACTGTGAAAGCGAAGACTTACGATCCACATAAAAGGAAAGCGAAGATTACCAGGAATGTGATTATTCCTCATTTACGTTTATTCAACTCATTCTCTTCATTCAGATTGATATATCACCATGGATTTTACATATATCTAACAATTGTTCAAGTAATACACACGCACATACACACAAATTGTGTGTACACTATTCACCAACCTGTCATCCCCCATTCTTTCCATATGACTGAATCATCTCAAATACTCTGCTTATTTCTTTCATCTTTACTAACATTTTACCAACTCTATATAATCCACCTTTATCTCCTTTTCAATCCTTCTTTTGCCCCACATAGTACACAAACCCTCCATCTCTACAACCTCAACAAAATTTCTTGTAGTATCATTAAACATCCACAATTCTCTCTCATAAAGGAGAATTGGCTAAGCTATTCTTTTACATGTTCCCACTTTGTCTGCTTTGGTCAATCCAAGTTTTACTTCATTTCTAATATTCTGTTACCTACTTCCCTACTTCTATACAATGACTTAGCTTGTTATCACTGACAATTATCCAAAAATTTAAACCCAAATTATTTACGTGACGTAAGCAAATTTTTCTTCAGCATATTGACGGTCGATGTTCCAGTTTTTTTTATTTATTTCTAAACCTTAATCTCGCTCAAATGTATTCTCAACCTTATCCTCTTGCGAATACTATCAAATTCTTTCACTGACCTGGGAAGTCTCTTTTCTTAGTACTCAACCAATACTGTATCAGCAACCTAGATCAACCTTTTCAAGCACCATTTTCCTGATCTTAAAACTTTACACTTACATTTACGACCCTTTATCAAATTTCAAGATACATGTAATTCATACGCATATTTTAAACAATCATACACACTTTTGTTATTAAAAAAAAAAAAATTATATCCTCCCTACGCTCAATATTCATATACACGCTTCTCCTCCATCAAAAAAAAAAAAGAAAAAGAAAAAAAAAACTTTTTATCTCTACAAAATATCTTTCATACTCTTTTTTTTCAAACACACTCTGCATGTGAATGAATTGTATGTTAAGCTTTTTTTTAGGTACATATGTATTAGTGGTTTGTTAAGCCATTCTCAGGACCAAGTGTGCCATTAGAAAATCTTAGTAAGTTCAGGCATGTCAGAAGATTCAATCTTGAAGCTCACGTATATAATATAAAAGTCTTTTAAGGGTTTCGTATACTATTTAAAGCCTCGTTCTCGGCTTCTTTATTTTATATTAACAGTTTTTTCTTTAAAAAAAAAAATGTTCCATACCAAACAGACATCCATGGCCTATAACCACACTCCTGCCCAATTAATCCTTTTTATCAGTTTTAAAGTCTAAAACTAATTCTATTATACACATTCACAGATATAACAATTAGTACTATGCCCATAACTTTTGATAAACTCTTCTATCTCCTTTGACATGCTACACAAATATCATTATTAACAACAACAACAACAACAACAACAACAACAATAATAATAATAATAATAATAATAATAATAATCTCTACCTCAATAGCATTAATTTTACAGTGGAGCTTTTCTACGAGCTATGGAAAAGCTCAACTGGCAAATTAATGCTACTGAGGCAGCGGTTATTCTTAATAATAATAATAATAATAATAATAATAATAATAATAATAATTTAGGATGAAAAAATAATCTATGCGACTAGTAAAAGTCAGAAACTGACGTTTGTTAATAATCAATAAAATTACACTTTATCCAATAAAAGTAATATAACAAAATGTTGGTGAAAGAATAGATATGAAAAAAAGATTAAAACGTGTAAAAAAAATTAGTTTCTAAGATACAAGGGAAAAATCACACCAAATCTATCTTGCGGGAGGGAGAGATATGACGTCAGAGTTACGGTTTCTAAAGCTAACTTATAGAGCCGATTTAGAAAGGCGTTTCCCATATCACAGATTACCTAATCCCAATCAGATTTGAAAGAATGCGATGTGGTAACGTCTCTTGACTGGTGAACGCCAGACTGGGGTTCGAGTCCCGCTCATACTCATTAGTTTCTTTGGTCGCTGCAACTTCACCATCCTTGTGAGCTAAGGATGGGGGGTTTGGGGAGCCTATAGATCTATCTGCTAAGTCATCAGCAGCTATTTCCTGGCCCTCCTTGGTCCTAGCTTCGGTGGAGAGGAGGCTTGGACGCTGATCATATGTATGTATGGTCAGTCTCTAGGACATTGTCCTGCTTGATAGGGCAATGTCACTATCATTTAAACCTTTAAACTGAGAATATCGTAATCCAGATTACTCTATTGTTTCGGTGAAAAAATAGTAAAAAGGGAAAACATCAAAATAACGACCTTTCATTGAGAAATTTCGAACGAACAGATGACAATGTCAAGAATAAAACAAAGAAAATGAGCGCAGCCAATTGAGACTGATGGCCGATTTCCAGAGATTGGTACCATGGGAACTTTCTAATAGAGAGATTAGAAAATAAGACTCAGACAGCAATAATGAGTCATTTTTTATGGAATATTCACAACTAATGTACGTGACCCGTCAAAAATGACGGCTAAATATTTAAGACAGATATGCAGACACACGTACCCCACTCTCACCAAGGTATGACTACTCTCTCTCTCTCTCTACCCCTTACCCGCAAGAGGGAGAACTGAGCATGTTCGAAAAGAAATACACACACAAAACATATATATATATATATATATATATATATATATATATATATATATATATATATATATATATATATATATGACAAAAGGTTACAAGTAAAGAAAATATACCATACCAAATACCAAAGTTTTAGGTAACTGAAAGGCATGAACTTCCCTACTCAAACATATGAAAGATGAAATTTTCCTCTGTATGATTAAGGGGAAAACCTAAGCACTATGAAGTGTGTATGTGTGTGTGTGTATGTATATATATATATATATATATATATATATATATATATATGTTTGTATATATATATATATATATATATATATATATATTTATTTATATATATATATATATATATATATATATACAAAAAGTTGTATAATGTATAACATAACTTATATATCTTACCTTTTGGATTATATGAATGCAATATTAGAGGCATCATACGTACTCAGATTTTAATTAGCAATGTAAGACCGTTATTGATAGACGGATTTAATCAACAAAGTATCTTCCAAACATGAGTAATTTATCAAGTAAAAAAGGGAGAAATAGGAAATAGCTGATACTTTGCGAATTACACAGACTGATTTAATTATGAGATAAACCAGATGCAACTCAAGATTGCATCCTTCTCTTAATATTTTTTTTTTTGTTTACTTTCTGTTTAAGTGTCCGACACACAAAATAATTTTCAAGTATTCATATAAATACCGTATATGAATCGCACAAGAATTGGGTGACTAACTAAAGATATCTATCATATTATATCGTACTAATAATGTAAACAATGAATACACACACATATCTATCTATTTGTCTATCTAATTATTTACAAACTATTTCTTTGACAAGTCAAACTGCAATCCAACTTGAAAAACAGAATGGGCTCGTATAAGGAAAGTAGCTGAAAGCGGAACATGAAAGATGTAAAAATAAGCGACGAAATAGTAATAACAAAATGGCAACCGTAACGATATAAACTTGAATATAGACAGAAAGAACAGTAGTGTCGGTTTTGAAAATAAAGATCAAAGATGAAGATAAAGAAAAGCAAACTGCTCTGAAAATTAAACAAATAGACAGAAAAATAAAATGGTTCTTATAAAGGCCATGACACTATCCAAGACTTGAGAACATTGGTGCGATTTGGAAATGACTTCTTATAAAAAAGTTAGAGGGCTTCTTGAACAGTTACGGCAAATACCTACTTACGTGTGATTTTTGTTTTAGGTGTACATGTTTGGTGTTGTCAGATGTGTGACGAAATATGATAATGAGTAAGGAATGTGTAAGAGGGCTTACAAAACATACACCAGCAAACATATATATATATAAAAAAAGGATATCTAGTGAATGTTTTCACCACGGCGGGACAAGAATTACCTCTTCGAGTTACCACGAATATAGTTTATAGCAGTCACAGACATAAACGTTTAATTTTTTTTTCTTTTTTTTTTTACTCTTCGTCCTTCTTTCTCCAACTTCACTGCGACCCAAAACGTTCGATTAACAACTATCAGTTTGTTCTTCCTCATCTGATCTTAAGAATTGAACACGAGCTGCTTAGACTGCTTGCCGAGTTCTTTATAACGTCACGAGGACAGGGTAGGAGAGAGATATAGGTGTCTGCATCTGAGCAGATGATGGGTCACTGCAAAATGATTACAGGGCTGCAAGCCGCGGTTTGAATCGTGCAACATCTGCAATATCACTCGGGGTGTAAAGGGATCACCCTAGAATGCTTTTACCAAAGGAGAAATTGCTAAATAAGTAAATAATTACATATGCAGTATTTAACAACAATAGCTTAAAGATTTAAAGGTCGCTCAAGAATGGCAGAGGCAAGGGACAGTGACAATGCCCTAGAAACTGACCATATACACTTAATATCAGCGCCCAAGACCACTCTCCACCCAAGCTAGGGGCATTGAGGGCCAGTCAATGGCCGCTGATGACTAAGCAGGTAAACCTATAGGCTCCCCCCCAAATCAGCATCCTTAGCTCACAAGGATGGTAAGATGGCAGACGTTACAAGTAACTATCGGACTGGCGAGGGTCTCGAACCCCGGTTGAACAGATTGCATAATAGGGACGTTTCAAATAGGCTACCATAACTGCAATAAAATATCAAAACTGCTTAAATTATAAGTTAAATGAACTAAAAATAATAACTTTCATATTATTATTATTATTATTATTACTATTATTATTTGCTAAGCTACAACCCTAGCTGGAAAAGCAGGATGCTATAAGCCAAGGGGCTTCAACAGGGAAAATAGCTCAGTGAGGAAAGGAAACGAAGAAAAATAAAATATTTTAAGAAGAGCAACAACATTAAAATAAATAAAATAAGTAGGTGGATTCGTGAGATTATATCTAAAATATGCGATTGAATCTTGAACAAAATTTAATTCTTATAAAACGCAAATCCCATAAAACAAATATATCACTTTCATTATATTAACAGACACACACGCATGTACACCTAAGAAAAACCGGTTTATACATAATTGAGTGAATGCAAGATCATCGACACGAGTTAACATCAACAATAACTCTAATATCTGTCCATCACAGTTTTTAGTCTCTACTAACTAGTTCTATCAACTATAAGTGAACCTCTATGAAAGTATAGTACTCCACTGAGGTAGTAATGCTATTGTTTGACAAAAGACAAAACATGACTCTCTCCCTCCCTCACTAACACACACACGCACACACAAACACCACACAAAGAACAACCTTAATCAACTACAATCACATCATTTCCTTGCCGTGAGTAGCAAGAATCAACTGTATAAATCTCTCTCAACATATCATCTTTAAAAGAAACTTTATGAGGAGTCATTTTCCAAGATGCCAGAGAGACGTTTCGCAAAATGATCTATAAATATTTCATTTTCTTTTCAGCACAAAAAACGAGAATCACCACCAAAACTTTCCGAAGTCATCTTCGGGTACGAGAGAACAGAAACTGGCTCTAAGGAATAGACCTTACAACTTTATCACAAATTCTAATAAGATTATGCATGATACAACTCTTCCCCTCCACCAAAGTCTCTCCACGAACCCCCAAACCACCCTCCCTTTCTCTCACTCACCCTCCTTTCTCTCGCACTCCCCCAAACCCCCTCTTTACCCCACGTTGGAAGAAATGTTGAATGAACAATTGGTAGCTGGCAACTCTCAGCTAACTTTTTATATGCTTCGACCAACCTGTTGAATATACCACTTTTTATTCTGCCATTCCACTTCAATGTTGTTTGTCTTTGTTTGTTTAAGCTTCTCTGTCCCTGTTGCTTTTCTGTGATTCAACCATCTGGAATAATGACTCTATTCCGCATTAAGCAGCTTCACCAATTGTCTCTGCTGGTGTTTTCGAATCAAACTCAATGTCCCAACAGCCAGAAACCCACTTCTTTTAAACTCATAAACACACAAAAGCCTCGTGCCATAAAGACGTCTATGAAAGGAAACGCAATAAATGTCAAGACAAACAGTAATAAACACTAACTGTCAACCAAAAAAATGCACCAACAGATAACATCGTCATAATCTTCTTCTCCTTCCATTTAAAGTTGAAGAAACAAGAGATTCATATTTCGAGGCTTGATGTCTGGCAGCAACTGGCGGGGAAGAGGATGGGGAGGAAGAAGTGGGGGGAAGGAGAGAGAGAGAGAGAGAGAGAGAGAGAGAGAGAGAGAGAGACGGCCTCTCTCAAATGCCAAGAAATTTGATTATGTAAATACAGTTCTATAAACATTTACGTCCGTAATAAAGTTGATATGTTGTGTTGGAAGGTTCAAAGCAGATATAGGTCAGGGGGTTTTCTTTCCTCTTACCTTATTTTCGTTCATGTTGAATGGAATTCCAGACTTTTACGGTTAAGGAAATAAATGTGCAATGAATCGTGAATAATACGTAGAGCGAGAGTGCATGCGATGCCGTATTTCATTCATATTCATGGGTAGATTGCGTGACGTTTAACTCGCGGAAGTACAACGCCCTCTTAATGAAATCTGATAAACGATTTTGAATGATGAAAGATATACATAAAAGGACATACTAACAATGCTGCTTTTACATTAATATTACTGTAATTATTATCATAAATGACTTAATACTATACCGTATTTCTTATAAAAAAAATCTATTTAATATTTTATATGTAACAGAGAAATAACCTTTACCCACAGTAAGACATAACGTTATCCAATACCAACTTACAAAGGCATAAAGCAAAAGTAAACACACCAAGGGTACATGCCTCACTAGTGGAACTTCAAGAGTTGTCGTAAGACTTGTATGACGTCACAATGAATGGAGGCATAACCTTTAAGGCGGTAGTGGCAGCGCTGATCAGACAGTAATACTTGAAATACTTTAAGCAATATCACGTTTTTCATTATTTGTATATGATGCGCTTTAACAGTAACCTGTTGGTGTATTTTGTGAATAAAAGTATTTTCCTTTTGGTTTAAACTAACGGATTTCAATAAGGGAAGCGTTTTTATGTCATTGATTAAATACATATGGATACTTTGCACTAGATTAAAATAAATTCTATACACTACAAAATAAAAATAATGTTCAAATGCAGAGATAATAAATAAATCTTATGGGCGAATCTCTAGATTCTAGATATTGCTAAAACGTTTAATATCAGGCCGATAGAGAAAATGCATAATTACTTGGAAGTCCAGTCCATTATAGCGTTATCGATATTAAACACTAAAGTTTAGAATAACATAATAGCTCTGACCATTATTTC
>NC_090725.1:270657469-270675194 GCF_036898095.1 Palaemon carinicauda
TGATGTTAAAGGATTATGAGACGCCCTTTAGTCCTAAACTTAATAAGTTTTTAAGGTCACTCCTGAATGGCAGAGGCAAAGACTGTAACAATGCCCTAGCTAGCAGGAAAATGCCCTAGCTAGCAGGACAATGCCCTAGCTAGCAGGATAATGCCCTAGCTAGCAGGACAATGCCCTAGCTAGCAGGATAATGCCCTAGCTAGCAGGACAATACCCTAGCTAGCAGGACAATGCCCTAGCTAGCAGGATAATGCCCTAGGTAACAGGACAATACCCTAGCTAGCAGGGCAATGCCCTAGCTAGCAGGACAATGCCCTAGCTAGCAGGATAATGCCCTAGGTAACAGGGTAATACCCTAGCTAGCAGGGCAATGCCCTAGCTAGCAGGGCAATGCCCTAGCTAGCAGGACAATGCCCTAGCTAGCAGGACAATGCCCAAGGTAACAGGACAATACCTTAGCTAGCAGGACAATGCCCTAGCTATCAGGATAATGCCCTAGATAATAGGACAATACCGTAGCTAGCAGGACAATGCCCTAGCTAGCAGGATAATGCCCTAGGTAACAGGACAATACCCTAGCTAGCAGGACAATGCCCTAGCTAGCAGGACAATGCCGTAGCTATCAGGATAATGCCCTAGGTAACAGGACAATGCCCTAGCTAGCAGGATAATGCCCTAGGTAACAGGACAATACCCTAGCTAGCAGGATAATGCCCTAGCTAGCAGGATAATGCCCTAGCTAGCAGGACAATACCCTAGCTAGCAGGACAATGCCCTAGCTAGCAGGATAATGCCCTAGGTAACAGGACAATACCCTAGCTAGCAGGGCAATGCCCTAGCAGCAGGACAATGCCCTAGCTAGCAGGATAATGCCCTAGGTAACAGGATAATACCCTAGCTAGCAGGGCAATGCCCTAGCTAGCAGGACAATGCCCTAGCTAGCAGGACAATGCCCAAGGTAACAGGACAATACCTTAGCTAGCAGGACAATGCCTTAGCTATCAGGATAATGCCCTAGATAATAGGACAATACCGTAGCTAGCAGTACAATGCACTAGCTAGCAGGATAATGCCCTAGGTAACAGGACAATACCCTAGCTAGCAGGACAATGCCCTAGCTAGCAGGACAATACCCTAGCTAGCAGGACAATGCCCTAGCTAGCAGGACAATACCCTAGCTAGCAGGACAATGCCCTAGCAAACAGGACAATACCACGGAGACTGACCATATATACAAATGCCCATCAATAAAGCCTCCTCTCTACCCATGCTAGGACTAAGAAGGGACAGGCAATGGCTGCTGATGAATCAGCAGGTAGACATGTAGGGCCCCCTAAACCACCCAACCTCAGCTCACAAGGATGGTAAGGTTGCAGATACCACAAGACACTATTGAGCTTTAGCGGGAATAGAACCCCAGTCCCAAAGACCGCCAGGCAGAGAGGTTTCTAATAGGCCATCACAACTCTAATATGACTTTGAATTTTTCATACTCATCTTATTTATATTTCAAATAATTATGGTAATTGCAATAAAACTTCCAAAATGGTAACACGATAGGATACTGAAAAGGGAACAAATGTTTCTTAAATTCTATATATATATATATATATATATATATATATATATATATATATATATATATATATATATATATATATATATATATATATATATATATATAATAAAAAAATATTACTTTTCATTTCATCAGTATAATCGAATTAAGACAATTTGCCCTAAGGCAGGAAATTTCCGTAAAGGAGACAAATATAGGAAGTTTTCCGAGATTTGGTGTTTTTTATCTTAAAACTTGACTGGTAAAAACTAAAATGAAGTAATCAGAATTACTAGTGAAAACCCAAAATATTTTAGAAGCATCATCATTAAAAGTGTTGTTTTAGCTTTAAAAAACATACTTTTACAACGTTATACATATAAAGTGCCAACTTCACTTCGTCCAGAACAACCTCGCCATCCGTGTAAGGTTATAGGTCTACCTACCAAGAGTAATCAGTAGCCTTTGCCTGGTTTCCCTGATCATAGCTTGACTGGAAAAGGGTTAGGGTGCTGATCATTTATAATACGGCCGGCAGCTAGGACACTGCCTTACAAACAAAATGTCGTGTCCTTTCCTCTGCCACTTATGAATTACCTTTAAAAAGTTGGTAATATCCTTGCCTGGTGATCGCCAGAATGGGGTTCGAGTCATGCTTAAACATGTTCGTTGCTTTGGTCGCTGCAACCTCACCATCCTTGTGAGCTAAGGATGGGGGGTTTGGAGGAACCTATAGGTCTAATTGCCGAGTCATCAGCAGCCATTGCCTGGCCTTCTCTGGTCCTAGCTTGGGTGAAGAGGGGACTTGGGCGCTGATCATATGTATATATATTGTCAGTCTCTAGGTCCTAGGACATTGTCCTGCTTGTTAGGACAATGTTACTGTCCCTTGCCTCTGCCATTCATGAGCGGTCTTTAAAACTTTAAACCCGAGACATCTGAGCGATTCTTTTCTTGTACCCATTGCCTGGAAATACAATATTTCAAAACAAATTCGGAATTTTTCAAAACGAATTTAAGTCAGCTGAAACTGATTCATCTTGACTGCCTTTTAACGAGTAAAAACAGGTTAACCGAAAACAATAAAACAAAATAACTAGGATGTTTACAAAACTATTGTCACACTAAACTCCACTTGCCGAGGAGGTCGCTTTACGGAACGACCTCCAACCCCCGCCCCAATCTTCCCCTTTGATATTCCCCAAACCGCCCCTCCCATATCCGGCTTCCATTTATACCCCATAGGTATTGCCGTCCCTAACGTACACACACACGCACACACACACTAACAACTCCAGACCCCCTCTTATCCACCAGTGCACACCAAAGGCCCTAACTATAAGGTCCTACGCCCACATCACCATCCATCTATCCCCACCCACCCACCCAGCAAATCGATCGTCTGATTGATTACCTGACCAGGAGGGGGATGAGAAGGGAGAGGAAGAAGGGGGTAGGGAGGGGGGAGGGATGGGAGGTGTGCCACCTCAAACAAAGACCCTATGGGAGCAGCCAAGTCCCCTCCCTCCCTTCCCCGTGTCACTCCACCCATCGCAACCAAGAACGAGACTTGGGACTATCCAATATCGGCGACAGTTAGGAGTTCGATCTGTATATATAGATGCATTTTGTTTGTCCGCAAAATTAAATATCAGCAAAGAAATAGCAGAAAACAAAAGATTGTAGAAAAAGTATCAATGTAAATGTTAAATCAGTAATAACCAGTGAAAATCCGTAAATGTATCGTAAAATTGTACCTGACCATGAAAGATAGCTACATATTTGAGATATATACTGTAGGTTTACATGCGTAAACGATAAACAGAAAAGAAACTAATACGTCTACAAACCATTGGAATAATTAAGATTGCGGTATATAAAGGTAAAGGTAAAGGTGTCTGGTTTCAGTTCTAGTTTCATCACATAAGATGCTCACCAGAACGTCAGCTGGGCAAGACCAACACCCCCACTGTGGTGCCCAACCACAGCAGTGGCCTCCCCATGAAACAACTTAAACTCACGGTCCCGGGCTGCGATCGATCTGCTGCCATGCGAATGCGAGGCGAACACGTTACCGCTGTACTAGCCAGGAGGCTAAGATGTCGATTTTAGAAAAAGAGAAAGGAATCGACCCTCGATGAAAGCTTCTCAAAGGAATTTGAAATGCTGCTAGCAGCTAACAGATAATTGCTGTTGATGATGTTTTAATGATTCTAGAATGATTCTAATTGGTGTTTTGCTGGGTAGTGCTGACGTATTTCAGAGTTCAAACTTTATCCCAAACGGCAAGGCTTGAATCTCGCTCGATCTTCTTAATAAAATACATACTTGGGGCAAACGTTTTTATTTTAATGAGGAGGTTAACATAAATCTCTCCTCATAGTTTATCACTTACTTAATTTATTATACTGCACTTTTGATTATTCTCTTCTATGGCCGCTTTCGTGAGTAGGACTATTCAATCTTCTTTCATAACTAGGCTTGCAGCTTAGCTTATAATAATAATAATAATAATAATAATAATAATAATAATAATAATAATAATAATAATAATAATAATAACAACACTACACGTGACAAAACTCTTGCAACATTTATTTACTTTCCTTAGATGGAAAAATGTAAAATCAGTTAAGTATTAATAGGAATCTCTGCACTCAAGCAAAAGTAAGACTTTAATGATTCATTGTATTTGATGATTCTGAATATTTGGAAATACTAGACGTTATCTAGGACTCTGGCTTTCCTTTTCAATATACTCAAAACACAAACAGTATTCCTTTCATAATTATACAAATCAATATCTCTGTTTATCCTTTGCCATTTTATTATTGTGAGACTACAATTCTGCTGTATGAATGACTTTTCCCAGAGTCTGTATCTTCTGCACAACATTCAAGAAAGTGGAACTTTTTTCATTCATAAAAGGTAATTATAACTAAACATCTGGCAAAATATCTCTTTCACAACGGAACTTCAACTACTGATGTAAATTAGAGAGACTATAATAATACCTGAAGCCCTTTTGTTCCCATTGATTTACTTCTTAGTGACTAATTCTCTTCCTCTTGTTTTGTTAAAATTTTTATAGTTTATATAAGAGATATTTAATCTAATGTTGTTACTCTTCTTAAAATATTTTATTTTCCTTTTTTCCTTTCCTCACTGGGCTATTTTCCCTGTTGGAGCCCCTGGACTTATAGCATCCTGCTTTTCCAACTAGGGTTGTAGCTTAGCAAGTAGTGGTAATAATAATAATAATAATATTTTGGGAGTAGACTCTCTTTTAAGCAGGTTTTATTAAAAGTGATTGCTGCCTCAGTGGCGTTAATCTTGTAATTAACTTTTTCTATTGTTCTTATTATCTTCTTCTCTTCATTTGAACAATCCGTCAGTAACTGGGAAAGGGACATATCAATAGGAAGGTGATGAAGACCATATCATTCACAATTTGTCTTTAATATATCACAACACATTGTAAAAGTACAGATAATATGTACAAAGTATAAAACACTATCACAATGTTAGTGCACACAAAGTAATTGTCACTTTTATACAAAATTTATAAATTACGTGGTGTTAAGTTTAACACATCCTTCGACTCAACCGGTTTCGAGCAGTGAGAAGGTTTTCTGCTCATTGTCAAGAGTGAACTGAAATGCAGGTGTTGTTTTGATGGCTTATATACGGAGTCCTGCTACGCGATTCCATCTTCACTGGTTAAGAACCGCCCTAGGGCGGAGACCGTTAATCCTATTGGGTGGTGGCCTCTGCCTCGCCGGGATGTTTGGTGGGATTACTGGCTCTGGTTCTGTCAGGAGATAATCCCTGTTTTGACCTTCAGCTATATCAGTCCTGTCAGTGTTGTTATTGCCTGGACTATTGTTGATAGTGGACCTTATACATGTTGGCAATAAGGTCCCTTCTTGCGTGGTGTTGAGGTTAGGTCTTTGTTGTTGAATAAAAATAGCTTCCATTATCCGGAGACGTCTACTGTCAGGGGCATGGCCGATGATTGTTACATTTTTCACTATATGCTCCCTTGTTGTCATGAAATTATGTTTTTGGAGGCAATGCATTTTTATTGCACCCTGTTGCACGTGGCAAGATAATCTCTTAGAAAGACGCATCGTCGTCATCCCGATGTAGGTGCCAGGACATTCCTGGACGGGGCATTTATATCGGTACACTACGTTCGTCTTTTTCAAGTCATCTTGCATGGCGGGGGCAGGGTTGTTTTTCATTATCAAGTCTCGTGTTTTTGCTGATTGGTAATAAATTATGAGGTTGATTTCAGTATCCTCTGCCGTAGCAAAAACGTTGTTTTTTATTATATTTTTCATAATCTTTTCTTCTTCGTTGTAGTTTACGCTCATAATGCCTTTATAGTAAAGATTTATTTTTGCTGGCGTGTTGGTATCATTAGGGCCTTCATTCTGGTACCATTTCTCGATTTCTTTTTTAATTTGACGATTAATGTCCTTATTCGTGAAGCCATTATTCACCAGAATTTTAGTAACTCTGTCAAGTTCCTCGTGGGTGCCTCTCCACGAAGAACAGTGAGAAATGGCTCTCCGAATAAAAGCCTTAATGGTGGCAGTTTTATACCGACTAGGGCACTCGCTGTCACCATTCAGACATAGGCCGAGATTCGTTGGTTTTACGTACACCGAGGTACTAAAACTATCATTGCTTGTTTCTACAAGGACATCAAGGAAGGGGAGACGTCCTTGGAGGCTGTGCTCTAGGGTGAACCTGAGCGAGCTGCATTCCTCGAAAATTCGGCGAAGTTCTTCTATGCTCTCCTGATTGGCCGTTTTTATGAAAGTATCGTCAATGTAGCGTACATAGAGGTCTGGTTTACTGATTTTTCGAAAAACTCTCTCCTCGACTACTCCCATATAAAAATTAGCAAAGAGGACGCCTAAAGGGGACCCCATAGCGACTCCATCTTTCTGAATAAATATATGGCCCTTATGGGTAGTGAAAGGGGCTTTCTTGGTGCATATTTCTAATAATGCACGGAGAGAGGCCTCGGGGATGTTGAGGGTGGGTGTCGTTGTATCCCTATAAACTCTGTCCATTATGAATTTTATTGTTTCATTCACGGGAACGTTAGTAAATAGGGACTCGACATCCATGGAGGCAATAACTCCGTCACTTGTGGAATTTCTCAGTTTTTCTAGGAATTCTGCTGATGATGTCACACAATATTTATTGGGGATATAGGGTGTGAGTAAGGTGTTCAGTCTCTTAGCAAGCTGGTATGTAGGGGCAGGGCACTGGCTGATAATAGGCCTGAGAGGGTTCCCTTGCTTGTGCGTTTTTACATTTCCGTATAAGTAGCCGAGCCCAAAATCACCTGAAATAGGTGGCAAATGGACGGCGTTGGTGGCAGCATTAATGGTTTGTATAATGCTGTTTGCTTCCCTCTTGATATCCTCGGTGGGGTTGCGGGACAATCAGGAGAGCATAGAAGAACTTCGCCGAATTTTCGAGGAATGCAGCTCGCTCAGGTTCACCCTAGAGCACAGCCTCCAAGGACGTCTCCCCTTCCTTGATGTCCTTGTAGAAACAAGCAATGATAGTTTTAGTACCTCGGTGTACGTAAAACCAACGAATCTCGGCCTATGTCTGAATGGTGACAGCGAGTGCCCTAGTCGGTATAAAACTGCCACCATTAAGGCTTTTATTCGGAGAGCCATTTCTCACTGTTCTTCGTGGAGAGGCACCCACGAGGAACTTGACAGAGTTACTAAAATTCTGGTGAATAATGGCTTCACGAATAAGGACATTAATCGGCAAATTAAAAAAGAAATCGAGAAATGGTACCAGAATGAAGGCCCTAATGATACCAACACGCCAGCAAAAATAAATCTTTACTATAAAGGCATTATGAGCGTAAACTACAACGAAGAAGAAAAGATTATGAAAAATATAATAAAAAACAACGTTTTTGCTACGGCAGAGGATACTGAAATCAACCTCATAATTTATTACCAATCAGCAAAAACACGAGACTTGATAATGAAAAACAACCCTGCCCCCGCCATGCAAGATGACTTGAAAAAGACGAACGTAGTGTACCGATATAAATGCCCCGTCCAGGAATGTCCTGGCACCTACATCGGGATGACGACGATGCGTCTTTCTAAGAGATTATCTTGCCACGTGCAACAGGGTGCAATAAAAATGCATTGCCTCCAAAAACATAATTTCATGACAACAAGGGAGCATATAGTGAAAAATGTAACAATCATCGGCCATGCCCCTGACAGTAGACGTCTCCGGATAATGGAAGCTATTTTTATTCAACAACAAAGACCTAACCTCAACACCACGCAAGAAGGGACCTTATTGCCAACATGTATAAGGTCCACTATCAACAATAGTCCAGGCAATAACAACACTGACAGGACTGATATAGCTGAAGGTCAAAACAGGGATTATCTCCTGACAGAACCAGAGCCAGTAATCCCACCAAACATCCCGGCGAGGCAGAGGCCACCACCCAATAGGATTAACGGTCTCCGCCCTAGGGCGGTTCTTAACCAGTGAAGATGGAATCGCGTAGCAGGACTCCGTATATAAGCCATCAAAACAACACCTGCATTTCAGTTCACTCTTGACAATGAGCAGAAAACCTTCTCACTGCTCGAAACCGGTTGAGTCGAAGGATGTGTTAAACTTAACACCACGTAATTTATAAATTTTGTATAAAAGTGACAATTACTTTGTGTGCACTAACATTGTGATAGTGTTTTATACTTTGTACATATTATCTGTACTTTTACAATGTGTTGTGATATATTAAAGACAAATTGTGAATGATATGGTCTTCATCACCTTCCTATTGATATGTCCCTTTCCCAGTTACTGACGGATTGTTCAAATGAAGAGAAGAAGATAATAAGAACAATAGAAAAAGTTAATTACAAGATTAACGCCACTGAGGCAGCAATCACTTTTAATAAAATAATAATAATAATAATAATAATACAAATAGATATTTACTATATCTATTTTTATAGTCATCTATATAGTATATGGTTTTACCTTAACTATTATTTTATAAACCTTCGAAACTTCATTATATTTTCGATTTGCTTATCATGTTTCAACGTTTCGGATGACACCAAATGGTAAACGTTCAAGAGTCCAATTTGAATGAGAGGCAATGTGTAGTTGAAACGCTGAAAAGTAGAGAATCCTATAAATGAGCTTGGTAGCCTTCTCTTGGATATTCCGTAGTCAAACGGAGTGAATCTAAACTTTTCGTTAGTAACCTTGAAATGCTAGGAGGATCCATACAATAATACGATATGTGGATTGAAAATCTTAGATGATAAACTAAACTGTTAGAAAAAAAAAACCGTAATTTTAATCGGAAATTCTCCGTAAAAATATACTGTGCTCAACCGTATTTCAGTAAAATACAGGCGACCGTAATTTTAACCTCGTTTTTTTTATTATATATCACCGGTTGGTGACCGTAATATCACTCCTTTACGTCAATATATCAGTTTTTGAAACTGTAAAAATCCAGGACTAAATGTTGCCAGACATTTACCATTTTTAATGCAAATTTTTAACAGTGTAGGCCAAATATTAGAAAGTATTAAAAAGCCATACCAACCTAAAAGCAAGGTTGGTAGCCATTGCAAGAAAGAGAACGCGATAAAGGTTGGTAAGCTTGAAAACGCAAAGGGCGACGCATGCTGTGAGCAAAATGGGGCGAAAGAAATCAGAGGCAGCCAATAAAAGTTCTTGCGATTTACCTCCTGAGAACAAAGCAATAGCAGGAAAAGGCAGCGCAAAACAACTGTGGTGATCTATTTCATCCAAAAAAAGTATTTGATCTTTTTTTAACATTCGCGTATCCTTTGCACTACTCTGCTCCGCTGTTTTATATACTTCAGTAGTTTGTAGTAAACTTTCTGTAGTTGGATAAAAATATACTACTGTTGTGAGGATTTACGATGCTTCATAGCTTAGCCGAGTATCCGATGTATATAAAATATCAAATATTCTCTCTCTCTCTCTCTCTCTCTCTCTCTCTCTCTCTCTCTCTCTCTCTCTCTCTCTCTCTCTCTCTCTCTCTCTCCATAGGATTTCCACAATCCAAGTCCTCAGTCCTCAAATATATCTCTAAATTCCCAAATGATTATACTGGAATCAAGAAAAGAACATGTATATACTATAATGTTGCATTTAACTTTGAGAAAACTTTCCTGTTACTGGTGTGAGCTACAATTAACTCTTTTTACAAATAGAAAATACGCTTTACAAAACGAAGTCTGATCTAAGAAGAATCGCGGGTCGCGATAGGTGGGCGTGGTAGTATAAACCTGAAACATCTTGCTCAGAAGCTTTCAAGGAAAACCATGAAATATAGAATAAATGGAAAAACAAAATATACGCTTTCTAGTACAGAGGCTGCAAAGCTGCTGGGGTGTACAGATGCAAAGTAAATGAAGACCCATGACTTAAGCACTGCGGCTGTAAAGCCAAGGAAGCTTGTAATTCCAAGCACAGTGGCTGTATAGCGTACTGAAGTGAGTGGATTCAACAACTGAAAAGTCACATGGTTAGTATCTAATCGCCTAAAGAATTACACCAAAATGATGATGGTCACATATCAGTAAATCAACTGTCAGAAGATCTACATTTTTCTCTTGGGAATTGACAGACTAATACCAAGAACGTATAAATTCTGTACTCTGAAGACAGAATTTATCCTCATTTGAAGCATTTCCAGTGAACAAAAAGCTATCATTTGCCCATTAAATATATTTTCCGACCACACCCATTTTGGCACCAGATTTTTTTCTTGTATTGCAGAGCTTTAGGAATTCTCTCCCCAAAACCATTTTCTAGTTTTCATCAAGCAAAAACCAACCATGGGAAAAAAATTTGGCGTTAATTTCCCAAGTAAACGAACCTTAGCATCTAGCAGTGAGGACATTTACCGTCAGTTGACATTAGGGGAAAATAATAATAATAATAATAATAATAATAATAATAATAATAATAATAATAATAATAATAATAATATCTTAAAAACTTTTAAAAATGCTTACTTCTGCGATATGATGCTCCATTTTACAGCGTAACATGAATCTAGCGAATATCTGGGATGCAAACGTGTGCCAGGATAATCCAAATTCTCTGTGCATATTTAGCACCTACAATAAAAAACCTAAAGCGAGGGAAAAATTCCCCAAACGAAAATAAAGACAATCCACTCCATCGTTCCCTTGCATTAGGCTGGCGACACACCCATCTACACTCGTCCCATTTTCACCAGCTGTTAGCAAAAGCATTTTCAAGATATTTAACAATTCAATGAGAAATTTACTAAAATGAAAGGATATCTACATGGTCTGGTGAACTGATTTGCATTGAGGGGAAGCTGTGCTCTATTTTACCATAATAGCCACAAAAATACGTCTTGATAAGAAAAATTTATGGGGTACATGTATATGAATAGGGTGCACTAAATACTCGAATCACAAACACACACCTGGTTATATATATATATATATATATATATATAATATATATATATATATATATATATATATATATATATATATATATATATATATACCTACTCGTATATACATATGTATAGTTATATACACATACATACATGCACATGCAATATATATATATATATATATATATATATATATATATATATATATATATATATATATATATATAGATATATATATATATATATATATATATATATTATATATATATATATATATATATATATATATATATATGTGTGTGTGTGTGTGTGTGTGCGTCTATGTGTGTGTGGGTCTGTACTAACATACACACATAGTTATATGCACATATACACACAGAATAAATAAATAAATATATATATATAAATATACACTGTATATATACATTATATATATATATAATATATATATATATATTATATATATATATATATATATATATATATATATATATATATATATATATATATATATATATATATATATAAACACTATGGGAACGATCACAAGATGAACAATAATCAAGATTCTCTCTCTCTCTCTCTCTCTCTCTCTCTCTCTCTCTCTCTCTCTCTCTCTCTCTCTCTCTCTCTCTCTCTCTCCCCAGCTACAATGATGCAGGTGTCGCGGGGTGGCCCAATTTGTGAGAGTTGGTTGCAGCAACATCCCTGGTTAAAGTCTGCTCTTCTGCTGCCGCTGCTTCTGCGGCATCACCGGAGCTCTAATAAATATCACCAAGACGTCAGCTTCACCCTCGCTACTTCTACTACTGCGATTGCTAATACTACTACCAGTAGTAGTTGTACTACTAATAACAATAACAATAATATGGAGCTTCCTTGCATATCCAAATTCTTTCAAAACGCATATACCTGACAATTAATAAAATAACTGTTTTTTTATGCATTCTTGAAGAAAGGAACTGCTACTAATAGAAGTAATGTTTTAACAAAGCTAAAAGAGTCAAAAAGTGTTGTTATACGACATAAGTGAAAATAAATAAATCTTAGCTGAAAAGTTTAAAATTTCCTATTCATATGCAAAAATTAAGCGTTTGTAAAATTACTCTATGCCATTTTACGTTTTAAAACGGCATTTATATTTAACGGTCATTCATCATACCGATATATATGATCGATTATGTTTTAAAACTGTGTTTTTTGAGACGTTTAAGGTTTTTCAGTCATGCATATTTCTTTTTATGAATGAAATTACCATATCATAAATTTTATTTTTAATCTTATTTGGGACCTTTCTCAAATATAAATTCTCGCTATTTTGCAAGAACAGCTCGAACAAATATTACCTTCAATACTACATAAGTCTTGATTGCCAATTCCTTCTGCTTTTCCTTAAAATATATCACTTTACCATTTGGTATTATCCTTTCTCTAAAGAAGACATTTTCTAGTGCTTTATAGATCTATCTTTGTAATTACCTCCGCCAACGAAGTTGAGGAGTAGGTTATGTTTTCGCCCCTGTTTGTCTGTTTGTGAACAACTTCCTAGTAACAAATGTAATCATAGAGTACTGAAACTTGCAGGGATTAATTGTTATATTGAGACGCGGAAGTGATTTCATTTTGAAAGTCCTCGGTCAAAGGTCATGGTCATGGTCTACCAAAAGGTCAACAGAATTAACCATTGAACTAAGTTGCCGTGGCGGGGGTTTGCACTCTCAGAGTGATTTACTAGTTCATTGTTTTTTTCAGTCTTATGTTTATACTAACAGCATATTTCCAATTATATATGCTCTCCTTACAATTTGAAATTAGAACTAACATGTTTTTACATCTTACAACAAGGTTCATAAAATATGCCAGGCCCCCTCGTTCGCTCGCAATATGTCACACAAAGGTCTAGTGCTGCCAATGTGTTTTTTTTTTTCAGAGAGAGAGAGAGAGAGAGAGAGAGAGAGAGAGAGAGAGAGAGAGAGAGAGAGACTTCTGTATGATACATATAATATGTGAGTTATTCAATTAACTATATGAATTCATAAAAAATGTCCCTCGCTTAGGTTTCTGAGAAATCTTCTTACATATCACATATTCATTTCATCCTATGCTATTGAGATATACGAAGAGATAAAATTAGATCAATCCAGATGGAGTTTCTCTGATAGAAAGTAACTGATATTTAAGGATAAGATTGCTGAAGTCAAAATATGATACATCCCCACTGATTATTACTGTATACAACAATTTCTATGATTAAATATGACTGGTTAAAAGCAAATGCTTGGAGTGGAAATGAAGTACTAAGATAGGACTTTATAATGCTTAAAGAAATTAATCAAGACAGTCAGTCATCCATACAAGCATCAAATACACATTACTGCTGGATGCATGATAAGACAGACACACACACAGAATTACATACACGACGGAGAGATGAGAAGAGTTATCTTTTTTTTTCAAATACCATGAGCAAAATAAATACAAACAGGACAGGAACATAAAAGTTTAAACAACCACGCCTACGCCAAGGCCACAACAAAGGCCCAACAAAAACAGGATTTGAGCCAATGTGTAAGTCAAAAATAAGCGGCCATCCTCGACGCTACTCCTCCTTCATCCCGAACCACCACCCGTTTTCCCACACCGAACTCCGAGTGGACGACTGCACTCTGAAGACTCCCTCTCGTGTTGCCATGTGGTTGTTAATGCATACGAAGGGGATTACGGGAAGGAAACTTCACATTCCATTACTTCAAAAATCATCTTTAATATATAGTTATGAAGTAAACGAGTACATTCCACAAGCATTTATTTATGTATGTACACAAATATATGTATGTCTATTTTTTACCATCAGGCTTTCTTTATCTAAACAGGTTGGGTGGGATGGGTAAAACATTGCAGTTCACAGCAAATATCTGTAGATGAGGTCGCAAACCTATTGCCTTTTTTCTCTATCCCTGTCTACTCTGATTTGCATCCACACCTCTGCCAACGGGTAGGCGTTAAGCTGTGTATCACGGAACAAACCTTGAGACGCAAACTCAGTTCCCAACCTTATCATCAACCAAACACATAAACAACACGCTACAAGAACCTTCCCAACCTAAGACAAACAACTTAATTTAAGATACATTTTCCTTAACAAGAATTCGAATCAGGAAAGGCTATAGTGATCAATTATCAATATTAAGGCCAAGCGCAGCTCGCAGTTTTCCAGCGGAACCAGTTCGGGCCAGTGGCTAGTTTACTATTCCAGCAATGTGTAAAAGGTAAATAAAAAATCAGCCAATTTTCGAAGGAAAAAAATACGTCGAAATTGTTCGAAACCTTGCCAAATATTGGAGGCAAAGTTGAATCCGAGAGGATTCGAAACCTTGTCTCTATGGAAAACAACGTCGTGTATTAGAAAACACCTATTTTTTTGGAAGTAAAATTAAGAATCTATGACTATCTTTTCAAACGAAAGTATAAATGAGATGCTAAAAATAAAATAGCCATTATTATTCCGAGAAAATTACTTAATCTATATATGACAAGGACAATAATTGAATATTTTACTGACAATTGGAAAATAATATGTCACCTGTTGGTAACAAGCTATTACGATGATGTAATAACGTGTATATTTCTTGTAAAGACATCACGAAATTGCCGAAAGAAATCACGAGTCCATTCGCCTCAAAATAAAAATCTTCAGAGACGCACGAAGCAGCAGTTACGGTAAATTCATCCCTTAACTGATTAGACAAGGACGAAAGAGGCTTCAAATACATAACAAAAAATATCTTTAACCATTAAGGTACATCTTAAAAGGTACTATTTCTTTGAGAAAAATTGATTACGTCATAGAGTGCGAGTGAAGTAATTGGCGTTATTCTTCAAGTTTCTCATTCATGATATATTTTCAAACGCTTTCTAGATTGAACTTTCAGTAGGCTCACATTTTGTTTTTGTTTTTCTCAGTATGTTTTTAACGCTTTTATGAAAGTCTTATCCAATCAATGAAAAGCCCTTGCCTTACTTTATGAATATCATATAAAACTGTTTAGAAAAATTAAGAACCAATACATATGCTATACTATGAAAAACAAAGTCTAACTTCAAAAAGTTAAATTTCAAAAACAAGAAAGGTGAGTAGTAATACAGTTTGAGTAAAATCAAACAGAACGCAGTCAGATTAAAACCTCCGCCAGTAGCCTAGTCACTCCATCTAGTAAGTAAAACTAACGCATTCTCTGCACAATAAAAGTCATGACCTGTGATTGCCAGCGGGCTACCTAATCTGCCAGTGTATATATATATACTAAACTGGGATTTTCTAAGTGCTGTTATAAACCTTATACCAAAATCTTGTGCCGACGAGTTGGAAAACACCAAATCAAAGTATGCGTAAAAATATCTAATTTCATTCATGTGAAAGCTGTTTACAGAATCATCCTTACATCAGTATCACATATCAGGTGTTAGGCTAAAAATATATTTTTTAATATAATTAAAGATGTGCAAGTACCATACAATATATATATATATATATATATATATATATATATATATATATATATATATATATATATATATATATATATATAATATATAAGTGTATATATATATATATATATATATATATATATATATATATATATGTGTGTATATATATATATATATATATATATATATATATATATATATATATATATATATATATATATATATATATATATAATGTATGTATGTGTGTGTATCATGTATTACGTAATAGAAATCTACGCAAAAAACTTACATAGTTAAAAGTCAACTCAAAATAGGTTTGTTAAGTCTTCGCATACCAAAGATCCACCTCTCAGAGATTGCTACCAACAAATCACTGTCAGCACAGGATTCAATAAATCAGGCACTATGGAGCGTTCTTCCCAGACGTTCCTCTCTCTCTCTCTCTCTCTCTCTCTCTCTCTCTCTCTCTCTCTCTCTCTCTCTCTCCTCTCTCTCTCTCTCTCTCTCTCTCTCTCTCTCATTTCAAGGAGGTCCGTGTGAAGAAGACAGGGACCTTGGGAATAAGTCTTGATCTAAAGCCACGCCTCACCCCCTTCCCTCTCTCGACCTGAACTTACGTGGTGGAAATGGTGAACAGGAAACTCCTATGTGAAATCTGGAAGGCGCTTCCTTTGGATTTAAAACAAATCTCTCTTACTCTCAGTCACCATCTATATTGGTTGGCTCATTGTAGAACTACTAAGAAAATTCAAGAATAAAAATGTATCCCAAATGCAACATACAGATAAAATCTTTAAAATAGAAGGCTATCAAGAGAACTGTCTAACAAAAGGACACAAAAACAGAGTTTACTGAGAATAATGTTCCGGAAAGTACGTAGTGCTGGTTAAAAAACTCTAAAATCTATTCATCTAAGAAATGCCATGTTTTTGCACATTACCATTTTCATATTTATTTCTATTTTCTTCGGATTCTCCTGTTTGCTCGTTAATTAATAGTTTAAGAATGTTTGTACTATTACACAATCGGACAAAATGCCAAAAGGTTTTAGAAATTTGTTACTCAACTCCAATGGGAAAAAAGGTATTCAATAATGTCATCATAAAGTTAACAACGGTCTGAGGAATTTCTACCATAGGTTATTCAATGTATAAAAAAGAGACTCAAATTTATACACACAAGCACAACTACACATTGTGGGTGTGTTTAAATATTAGGGAAGATAATACAAAGAAAACACGAGAAAAAAATTTAAATTAATTTGGCAATTAGAAAGTTACAATAGGTTACTCTAACTTATTTGCAGTTAGGCAGCAGTAAGAACACTCGATGCGACACTTTCATTTGCAAATCTATAGCATATGAAATACGTGAAAGCTTTCCATTTCCATTGACTGCCAACAACGAATAACAACCTGAGAGCCATTTAGTTTGGCACGCCATTATATAATTTCTTGTCCCTTTTTGGGTACACCTACCTCGATGTCTTTTCTTGTTTTGTTTTGTTTTAGGTCAGATTTACCTTTTTCTTTATTCGCCAGAAATGTAAAACTATTTATTTACTTTTAACAAGAAAATAAGCCAGAATTCAACGAAAAAGTGGAGGATATATTCGTGGTGCATGAAAAAGGGAAGAGAGGACTCATCGACAATGGATGGAAAGGAGAAATTTAAGAATATGAGAAGTCACAAAGGAGGAAAAGGAATGTGAGGAGAAGGAGGAGGAGGAGGAGGAGAAAGTGCGTGTGGGCGAACGAGGATGGTTGTGGGAAGAACATCATCTGGGTTTGCAAGGAGAGGTGGGGGGGGGGGGAGCACCTATAGGGACAGGCTAAACTGGAGTGGGGGAGGGGAGATAATAGGGAAGAAGGATAGGGACTACCTAACAACCTCTTACACGCAAAAGCACACACACACATACAGTACACACTTTGCAACCATAAACAGAGAGTAGAAAAATGTCCATCTCTCTCTCCTCTCTCTCTCTCTCTCTCTCTCTCTCTCTCTCTCTCCTCTCTCTCTCTCTCTCTCTCTCATAATAAATACAAGCATACCCTAGCCTGGCTTCCACGAAAACGAATCATATGGGTTCTGTCTAGTTTACCTTTGTTGTTTGTAACATTACAAAGTACTCATGTAAATTCAAACTGACAAATTAAAAATTTTAAACCCCAGCT
>NC_090725.1:270675694-270685694 GCF_036898095.1 Palaemon carinicauda
AATTTTAAACCCCAGCTTCAAGCAGGAGTTGCACTCTTGTTTACAAAAATAGATTGCCATGAAATTAACATTAACATTCATATCATATATATCGCATGAAATTCTAATTCAATAATAACACACACACACATATATATCTCTATCTATCTATCTATCTATCTATCTATCTATATATATATATATATATATATATACACCGTATATACACCGTATATATATATTTATATATAAAGAGAGAGAGAGAGAGAGAGAGAGAGAGAGAGAGAGAGAGAGAGAGAGAATTAATATAAATCATCATACCGCAATTAATTTAATTGTCCTGCTTGTTGCCATTTAATTGTTTACGTGACTTTTCCTATTATGACATTTCCTCTTGACTACTACTACTACTACTACTACTACTACTACTACTACTACTACTACTACTACTATTACTACTACTGTTTCTTCTGCCAGTCCCATAACGAAAACCTGCAACCTTTTTACTACCACTACCCGTCATTGTCCCTAATTTACCACCCGCATCTGCTGTCCAGTTAACACACCCACAAACACACAAATCTCTCTCTCTCTCTCTCTCTCTCTCTCTCTCACCTGCTACTGTTGTTACTCCAACCCTAGGTAGCGATGCTTCCCGAATAACCCTCCCGAAAAGCGTCATCTCCCAACGCTTGGCCCACTTCATGACTACAAATCTTCACTCATGGCTGGATAACCAACTTGAACCAAGTCGAAACACACACTCTCTCTCTCTCTCTCTCTCTCTCTCTCTCTCTCATCAATTATTCAATGAGAGATTAGAATTAATGAACATAACAATGCACGTTTGTAGGTATGGTTCGTGACGTTATGAAAGTGTGATGTAATTTCATCACAAATAAATAGAATGTGAAAGCCAATCAGATCCGTATCATAATTTCGACAGCCCCGACCAACACTCTACGGGAAAATAATTTCTTTAATTATACTGTACCAACCGTGTATCACACGATCGTACATAGTAACGACATTTCATTTTGTGTATACTGTATATTATGCTTGTATCTTCGCTCTCCCCTCGGACTAAAAAGAACTTGAATAAACATGCCTGTTTTTCTCACCGTTAACTGTTAACCGGTTGAACAGGAAATTTCCTGTTGCATTGGGTTTTTGTATATAAAGGCGAGTGTTCTATAATAAAGTTACTCAGTTGCTTTCATCCTGTCTTTGAGTCACAACCTTCTCTCGGCTCGTCACATTGGTCACTCCGGGGTCACCAATGTGACGAGCCGAGAGAAGGTTGTGACTCAAAGACAGGATGAAAGCAACTGAGTAACTTTATTATAAAACACTCGCCTTTAAATACAAAAACCCAATGCAACAGGAAATTTCCTGTTCAACCGGTTAACAGTTAACGGTGAGAAAAACAGGCATGTTTATTCAAGTTCTTCTTAGTGCGAGGGGAGAGCGAAGATACAAGCATAATATATACACAAAATTAAATGTCGTTACTAAGTACGATCGTGTGACACACGGTTGGTACAATACTATTCTTCAGCAACGGAAATATGTTACTGCCATCAATTTACCAACAAGATAATAAACATCAGTAATACCTTTAAAGTGTCAACATTCTTATAATGTTCAATTTAATGTAAATTCACTTTATGATGGATTATTGTTATCAGCATTATTACTATCATTATCATTATTATCGCCCAAGTTAAAAATGTTAAAAATCCAACTTACAAAATCCCTTTGTATGAAAATAAAAAGGCACAAGAGAATTACTAGATGCCAAATTAGATTACTTTTTATTATTTCCGCTACTCAGCGTAACGGTTTTATAAAGCTTTATATAAAATAATTGATCGATCCACGAAGCCAACACGGATAATATCTTGAGCCTCCTGTTGAGCCCCAGTCTTTAGTATCCAGCTTCCAGGTCTTTCATCATTGCCTAGGAATAATGAAAGTCCTTATGAAGAAAGATCCAACAATTATACTAGAACGTAACACGAGAGACTACTTTACGAGACTTTTGAATATTGTATGAATAGTTCCTTTACTTTCTCCAGAAATAAACACATACACTTCTCTCACAAAGACCAAGAAAGGTTTACTAGCAACTAACACTCTACTTTATTACTAAGATCAACAGAAACTTGCCATATGAGAGAGAGAGAGAGAGAGAGAGAGAGAGAGAGAGAGAGAGAGAGAACGCTACAATATTAAGCAAAGGTATTCCCATACGTCATTTTTTCTCTTCCAAGTACCTAATCCTTACTTTGTATGCCCTATTTTCCTGAGCATTTCTTTTCCATTTTTTCTTAGGACCTAGCTGGAAAGAACATTGAGTTGTCTGTCCCATTAGTTTTCTGTAATAATAATAATAATAATAATAATAATAATAATAATAATAATAATAATAATAATAATAAAGCTTATGGAAATTCCTCCAGTGGTTAACAGCCAAGGGAGGCGAAAAATAAGGACTTGAAAAAGTTCTAAAGCCTACGGTGGCAGCTAGCCCGGCTTGACTTTGGCAAAAAAGGCCGTAAAAACTACCTTCACTCGAGACCGGTTGGAGCTATCGACGCTGGATTACAGCCATTGCTCCCAACTTTCAAAGATAAGTACGGTTCAGTTCAAGACTTTCTGACGCTGAGTAAAAGGGGCATGGCTGGTTATGGTTATTATTGACATCACAACAGGTTATAAACCAAAAAGTGCAGCGTGCGCGCATATAAACAATCATAATGATAATGAGTTATCTCTAAATAAATCTAAATGTAAGAACATTTTAAACGTTTCCAAAACATAATTTATGGAAAGGGGCGAGTTACGTCTAAAACAGGAAATCTTACTAAAGTTGCAACGTAACACGATCTTATGTTACGGAAATTATAGTGGTCCTGAAAATGTACAAAACCAAAGAATTTAAAACCACAAACAAACCAAAATATAATACATTTAAAAATATATAAGGACATCAATACCCACCAATGAATATTATAAGAATTTTAGTAAAATTCAAAAATTCTTCTATGTATCCGAGACTACCAAAGACACGACAGACAAGCCCACGAACATACTATCCTGAAGAACCTACCGTTGTTCGGCGAGACACAAAAGCTTAAAAGAAAAGGAAGCGTTCTCGGCGAACATCGTCTCAAGAGATCCCCCAGAGGGAAGGACGCCTTATCGCTCTCCTTTCCTCCTCTCCCCTCTCCTCTCCTCTCCTTTCCTCTCCTCATTCCTCGCCTTTCCTCCTCATATTCTGGGCCGAGTTTCGACGCTCGGTTTTTCTTTCTTTTTTCTTCCATGGTGCCTACTCTCTCTCTCTCTCTCCTCTCTCTCTCTCTCTCTCTCTCTCTCGACAAAATCTCACTCTCTTACACACAGAAATAGGCACGGGCGCACACACTAACACACAACAGAAATGTAAAGCCCCGACCGTAGAAAATACAAAATAGAAAATATGAGTCAGAGAGAGAGAGAGAGAGAGAGAGAGAGAGAGAGAGAGAGAGGGTTAACTTCTTTCACTTATTTTCCACTTAATTAATAATCGTAAGATGGGTTACTGTAAAACTGATAGTTGGCTTCAAAATACAGTATGCATTGGAGCTCAATTGTTAAACTAAACATATTGAACAGGGAGAATGCAAAAGTTAATCATAATATACCTCCAATCAAATTAACACCAAATATACACACTTACGTGAAGGGCTTTTAATTTTTAAGTGTTATTCAAAGAATTAAAATATTAAAAAATGGGAAAAAAAAATCTTAAAAGTTAATATCTAGTAGCAATAACAATACCAAACAAGTGAGCAAGTCCTGAACGCGGACATGGTCCTCGTAGAGGACATACCTCCGCCAAGGTGACCTAGAGCGCCATATGTACTTGACCTTCACGTGACCTTGACCTTCAGGTGACCTTGACCTTCACGTGACCTTGACCTTCACGTGACCTTGACCTTCAAGTGACCTGCTTGACTTTTGACCTTCAAGTGATCTTTGTTCATTTGCCACTGATACTTAATATGACATTGATATAATGCACCAATATGACCTTGACCTTTGACCTTTATAAATTTGAACATCACCCATGGGTTGCGCCTGGACTAGGACTTCCCTGTTGGCTTATGCAAAAGTCAGTGCTTTATTTCTGTCTCTTGATATGGCCACTTATGTCATAGTGACACCAGTGACCCCTGTGACCTTGACCTTGGGGTGACCTTGACCAAAATTTAATCAGTTCTTCCATACACATTGGGGAACTACTTGGCCAAGTTTGAAGTGATTCCGTGTAGAAATGTGGCCTCTACGTTGTCCACAGACAGACAGACAAACAGAGAAACAAACAAACAAACAAACAAACAAACAAACCGAACCGAAAACATAACCTCCGCCGCTTGGCGGAGGTAATAAATCCATCGCACAAGTAAAATGTGATCTTACATTAAAACGCTTCAACAACCAATCATTTATAGTAAATATTTACATATATAAGATTCAAATCCCAGCTACCTTCGCTTAAATTGAAGTATATGCGTGCACATGCGCACACATACACAGAGAGAGAGAGAGAGAGAGAGAGAGAGAGAGAGAGAGAGATGCCCACTAGCACAGACGAAGGGCATTGTTCCCCCAAATGGAAATTCCAAGAATAAACTCCGAAAAGATAACTAATGGCCGATCGCAGACTCCTGGAGGGCAGTAACTTTCAGTACAACTCATTAACATGCATCCACAGAGATCGTTCTTCCATCCACCAGCATAACAGTCATTTCAAATCAAATGAATCAAACACCAATACAACATTGTGCGTTGTAACTTATAACACATTTTGATATGAACTGTCTTTGCAAAAAAAAAAAAAAAAAAAAAAAAATTGCAAACCGTAAAATACCATCAAATATGTAATTCACCCTCTTTGCCTAGAAAAAAGCACCGATTATTCAGTGAATTGATCGGCGTCAATGACCTTAGATGTCAGGATGCCAGAAAACTTTAAATCAATCAATCAAATCAATCAATCAATTGAGGTCATAAATAGACAAGTCTTATTTGACTAAAAAATGAATTCGTGTCGCAAGAGCATGGCAGCAACGCGAAACGTATGACTTTTATCTTTGGACATCAAATTTACACCAACATTGGCAACCTTGGTAAAAGTCACGTCACTAACACACAACGGTTTGAGCAAACGTTTGTTTTCTCAACCAAGTTAGGTTTCTATAATAAAAAAAAAAATCCTTCAAAATGGATCCCCTCTAGAGCCATGAAATTTCTTAATTCCGTAAATTTCTAAATGATCATTTCAACCAGTCAGATACACAGAATACAGTCCATATTTACTTACCATGACATTTAATCAACTATCAAAACCAAACCCACATAAAAATTGTCCTTATTTAGTTAGAAATACCAAACTTGTGCATCAAGCAGAAATATATCACGCAAGGTGATGTACACTATATCTGATAATATGGAACAAATTCAAAGAAATTACAACTCAAAGTCAATTAATTAATGCTTAACAGAACAGTCAGAAAAGGGAATCTGAGGTCAAACTGATTAGACTCCCACAAATGACCCTCTGAACAACAGGTTGCTTATATTTGTTAATTAAGTCTTGTTCTATTAAAGTATGACGAATGTGAATTCTACAACAAACCAATAAACTAACATTAACTAATATTGGTGTTGTATTTTACAGCTTTTAATCCCTTGCTCTTTTTTAACGCCTCGAAGTTTTGAATTCGTTTATGGTTGGTTAATCGAACATTGCCGAACTTTCGCTATCAAGGACAGGAGTTTTATTTTTATTATTTCTATCTGCTTTTTTCATTGAAGTCTTTACATGTTACTAAAGAACAGATGGGGGAAAATTCTACCTTTACTTATATAAAAGAGATAAGTGGGTTTGTACAATACAATGTATAAATATATATATATATATATATATATATACAGTATATATAGATAGATAGATAGATATAGATAGATAAAAGTTTGAGAGAGAGAGAGAGAGAGAGAGAGAGAGAGAGAGAGAGAGATTCATACCAAAATAAGGCATATAACCACAGCAAAATTATTAATTAATAATATATGGATTTCAGACCGTAATAGTAATGACCATTAAAATAAAGATAAGAATCAAGCGGATTGAGAGTCTGGGGATTATAAACATTTGATATATTGAAATTATATATATAAAATAAAATATCGCTATCTCTAACAGCAGATGAATGCTAAATAATAATAATAATAATAATAAGAAAAAAAAAAGTGTCCAGAAGGGATCGGTCAGAGGGCCGCGTTCCATCGCTAATCGATCTAATCTCGGAAATGGGGTGGAGGTTAGGCCTCAATATCACGGCCATCCAATCTTATCGAAGAAATTCTCTGGACTCGATTGTTTCAAAAATGTTTTTATCTACTATTTCAATCAGTCCGTTTCTGCCCTTAAAACTAGATGACGTCCTACTTTCACCGTCTTTCTAAATTTTTTCTTGCGGGATTAAAAGGTGGAAATATGTTCGTACCATTTTTCTTTATCTTTGAGCTTTTTTACACAATTACAACAATTAAGAGAACGAGTAATTAAATGGGAAATATTCGGCATATAGTATTTTCCTTCAGCAATCGCTAGAATTAACCAATTCAACACTGTTAGAAAAAGCCGTAATTTTAATCGGAAATTCTCCGTAAAAATATACTGTTCTCAACCGTATTTCAATAATATGCAGGCGACCGTAATTCTACCTTAATTTGTTATTACTTTTTACGGGTTGGTGACCGTAATATCACTCCTTCACGTCAATATAACCGTTTTTAAAACGGTAAAAAAAAAAAAAAAAACTCGGAATAAATGTTTCCAGACATTTACCGTTATTTCAATGCAAATTTTTAACAATGAACAGTTACTAACATCAACGACACGGAGTAATTTTTTTAGATATTTTGTTTTTCACGGCAAATAACCCCCACCTTACCAAAAAGTAAATATTTTAAATGAAATAGAAAATACCGACCTGACCACCTTGATGGCTTCCCTGGTCGTTCTTGAGAGAAAACTTCACATATCAAGATGGTACTCACCTGGAAATGAGGAAAAATTACATTAATAATAATAATAATAATAATAATAATAATAATAATAATAATAATAATAATAATAATAATAATAATAATAATATCCCAAGTAACGCTGGTAAATAACCATGAAATCTTGAATAGCTATAATGTTAGATAATACAATAGCATAAAAACATAACACCACACTAATCTATTCTTAATTATAATATATATATATATATATATATATGTGTGTGTGTGTGTGTGTGTGTGAGTGTTTATGTATATATTCAGTGCTGAATCGTTTCTTCTAAGAGCGGTAGGTCCCGAAAACAACACAAGTCACTTTCACATTCACGCTAAAACTGATGAAGTGAGGATAAAACCAGTGCTAAAAATCTCCATACGACAATACACTTCATAAGTCGTATAAATGGCTCATCAACAGGACGTCGAACTCCCTTATGAATACGGTGCCATTCATCTACGTTTCCATACACAATCACTCTATAAAGGTTTAAAGGTTTAAAGGCCGCTTATAATGGACAGTGACCTTTTCCTGTTGATTAGCCCCAAGGCCCTCTCTACCCAAGTTAGGACCAAGGAGGGCCAGGCAATGGTTACTGATGGCTCAGCAGATAGACCTACAGGCTCCCCCAATCCCCACATCCTTAGCCAACAAGAATGGTGAGGCTGCATCGACCAAACAAACTAACGAGTTTGAGCGGGACTCGAACCCCAGTCTGGCGTCCACCAGTCAGGGACGTTACCACATCGGCCACCACAGTCATCAATGACCATACCAAAACTCTTTCACAATGACCATTTTTTTTTCACAAACTGCCTCAGCTCTTTCGAAGTATGTCCTCTCTTCCCCAACCTCTCGTCCTCCATTCCTTCCACTTGAGCGAAATATCTCTAACAAAATTTATTAGACCTACACTAACCTTTTCACCTCTTCCTATAAGTATTTCCATAACTTTATCCTTTCGTTTCTTTCCAAGTAAACAGTTCCTTTAAAGAACTTCAACTTACTTTTAATTCACATTCAACATCGGCATTTTGTTTTCACTAATGAATTTGAGAGAGAGAGAGAGAGAGAGAGAGAGAGAGAGAGAGAGAGAACTTACCCTTATCATCAATATTGCTTTATAATCATTTATCTCCCCTATATGATAAAGAGCAACGTGTTTGGATATATATATATATATATATATACATACATACATATATATACATATATATATATATATATATATCGATATATATACATATATATACACAAATATATATATATATATATATATATACACAAATATATATACATATGTATATACATATGAATATATATATATATATATATATATATATTCCTGTCACGCTTAGTGGCATTGCCTGACATATGACTGCTCCGTCTCTCCAAGTCCTTCGGGTAGGGGGTAGAAGGAGTCGGCCTACCCTGATGAGAGAGGCCACCATGAGAGGTACGCTCAGAAACCACTATCTCCCACAAATTGCCGAAACAGCCATGTTGTAGTTAGGAAAGGAGGAGGTAGGAAGGGTTGAATCTGTGTGTATGCGTATCTGCCTAAATATTCAGCTGTCATTCTTGATGCCTATGGTAAAATAATAAAAGAAGAATAATAGGTACCACGTTCAAACTGTTCTCGTGGGCCAATAGGATGCCTTCTTTCAAAGATTAGATTTCTCTGTCAATGACCTTTGATCTCGCTAAATATAGGCAATCGGGTTCACAATTAACCCTTGCCATCAAGAAAAAAAGTCAATAATCATTCCTGGCTAAAGTGTCAATGTCTTTAAATATGGGATCAAACACTTAACACTCCAAAAACACGTTTCTGTTTATATGTACCCATACGATAACAACTACATACCACAATGAAGTTAAATTCAGACTTCAAATTGCTTCAGGTAGAAGTTTATATACACAAAGGTCTCATTTGTGGGTTGCTGTTAAAATCAGCATTTGATTCAGATATCAATTGGATATGAGTACAATACTTATATCTCAACTATTTGCATATTTATAGGGGGTTGTCTCATATGACTTCACTCATCTAATAATAATAGTTTTCAATTATGTAGAATATCATAAAGAGTGGATAGAATTAAACTTCCAGAAACTGGTATAAACTGTATATAATATACTACAACTGATAGATAAAAAAAAACACCACGGTATTTTAAATACTTTGGACTATTGAATTAAATAAAGTCTAAGGAGAAAGATATTCGCGTTTCAGCATCATAATTAGCAAGACAAATTTAAAAAAAAAAAATCTCAGGAGTCTCCAGTACGGATCCATAATCTTGACATGTAGCAGGGACTGAAAATGGAAATTTCGAATTGAAAGTGAAAAAAAAATAATGCTGAATGAAGGAGCGAAGCTTCTTCTCCCAACTCGCATTTTCCTGCATTGGCAAAGCAGCTTTCTTCGCCTCTCCCCCCTTTCCCTTCCCAGGGCAAAATAAACTTCACGACTTGGCTCCTCATCCTGCTAAGGGAATCGACGAATTGCTCAGTGCCTCCGACTCGCAGTCTCTCCGTTTCCCAGAGGGCTGGAGGGTACAGCCAATAATTAGTAGTTCTCCGATGTCTAGCCATGAAACACGAGAGAGAGAGAGAGAGAGAGAGAGAGAGAGAGAGAGAGAGAGTACCAATAAACATATATATTTTGTCACTAAAATCATACAAAACTGCGTTAAACACAAAATGTATTAACCAGAGGAAAGGCAAAAAAAGTAAATATACAACAACCAAGATAAAACAGAGAAGGAAAAACCAACAATATTTATAATTATTTACAGAAATGCTAGCAAAATTAAGCAAGCAGAAAGAAACGAGAGAGAGAGAGAGAGAGAGAGAGAGAGAGAGAGATTTCAAGCAGCGAGTAAGCAACCAAGCAAGGAGCAG